>NC_053170.1:88499665-88737165 GCF_016835505.1 Polypterus senegalus
TTTAGATGCATTCATGTGTGGTATAGCCATGATTATGGTGTGTTCAAGGTGCAGCATGTCTTTTTTCCTGTTAACTGGACATTGGCTGTTATGGATATGCAATGCAAAGGAGTTTAGACAAGCTTTCACAAGTTTTTGTATGGGGTCAATAAAAGGCAGTGAGTATGTGAGCAGTGGATTGATTGTGCTGTTCTGTTTGAAATCAGCATTGAAAGTGCAATTTTTTTGGTGGTTCATTCTCAAGTAATAACTGTAAGGGATGGTGCAACATCTTTGTGTTTCATTTTTACAAAGACTTTATCTGCATATGTTTTCTGTTTTTTGCAATTGGCAGGTGGGCAGAACTTTGAACCTAACTGATATAGTTCAGATATTGTTGTTTTGTTTTAAGTCATTATATTCCTGTATTGCAAGTCTTCCTCTGTCTTTGTGTGTTTGGTGAAGCCGACAGTTCCTCAGAAACGAACATTAAAGTAACAGCTTTTTGTCCCTGCCATCTGCACTTACAAAGGCAATGTCGTGTTAGGCTGCCAGAGTGCAACTCTTCACACAGGTTAGGATGTAAATTTAAAAAATGACACATTTTTAAGTTGCAAAACTTACTGTGTCTGTACTAACTCATGATAACTGACCAGTCAATAAATAGATTGCATCTTTATTTGCCTTATTTCCCAAATGAAAATTAAACCAGAAAAAAGGTCTATAGTGGATAGAGGATTACATTTCCCAATAACAATGCCACACATTTCTTCCATCTGGATGTGCCAGATGTTTCCTGCAGCTTCACTACCAACTTAGGCAACGCTATCATCTGCAAACAGATTCATAGCCAAATGGGAATTTGTTGGCATTTAAAGATGCCTTCTACTCCACACCCACTAAATCAGTCAGACAAGACAGCCTTTAAAGAAAACAAAGCCTTGCAGGCAGTGATTTCTCTGCCCTCTCTCATCTTCTTCTTGAAGTTTTTTTCATTATTTTTCTCATGTATGCAGTTTTACACAATCAAGTAATACAAAGACATGATGCCAGCTTTAACATCAATAAAACAATATGCAGCTATACCATTTGTAACACAGTCCTCAATTATTACATATTTTATTACAAAATCTATTCCACAACCCCACGAGAAATTAATGTGCATGTGTTTAATATGCATATAAACTACAAATAAGGACTTATGGTTGTGTTAGATAAATTAACATTTTCAAGATTTGCATACTAAGGTTATGTCTCTAATGATTACTGTGATAGTTTGCTGTTGCCCCATTTCCTTCTAGACTTTGCAGATGACCACTTGGATCTTTGTGTACCTGGCACATGTATGTTTTGTTTCTGTGAGGTCAAACAATATCTTAAATCCATGTATTTCATTACAATATGTAACCAGTGCTTAGATCTCAAAGTAATAAATAACAAAGGAAATAAATCATAACCGAGAGCGGGAAAGGTAATGCAAACATATGTGCAGTACACAGAGTAGTGACGCTCGGCCTACCAGGCCATTGGTAATGTACTGTATTTCTTACCCCATCACCAGCACCACCTTACATCTGCCGTACACACTCTTGTTACAAGTGTTCACTGATGGATAGTACTCTGTCATTTGTCACGCTCCCTAGCTTGGTCTTTGTTTTAGTCTGTCTCCTTCCGTTACTCTTTGTTTTTTTTGGTCCGTTGCTCCACTTACACAGGCTGTAACTTCAGTTTGATGGCCACAGACAGCCATTAGTTCTGTTTTCTCAAAGAAAAATTCAATTCTGGAAGAAGGCCTGGCTTTAAAAGACATGGTGATGTGAGCCTTCAGTGAACCAGTGAACAAATGAATACATTGTAAATTAAAGAGCAGATTTGTTTTCCCTTGAATAAAAAGGGACATGTATAGAAAAAAGAATAATGTCCAATTCCTTTTCTCTGACTCGGTGAAGGCTCCAGTGCTCAGTCTGGGTGTTTCTTTTTTTAACTTCTTCTCTCTAAACTCGCAGATGTAACTTCTCGTACTGTAGGTTGGTTTCTTTTGGTGATGCCATGGCAGTTGAGACAGGAGCAGCTCCTCTGTACTGTTCTGCTTGTGCTCAAAGTCAGATCTGCAGATGACATTTAATGAAGCAGCAGGGCATTGTCAGACTCAGGGGAGACTACTTTGACTTTGACTCTTCTTTTGACCCTTTTGCCCCTTTCAACAAAATATTTCAAGGGCTTAGACTTTTTCTGTTTCCTGTGGGTGTTGTTTTTCTTTTAGACTCTTTTTATAAGTTCTCTCTCAAAGCGAACATTTTAAACTTGAAGCCTAATATCTTAAGATTTTAAGCTCACCTCCCCTGGCTTTCTTATATCCCATTTCTTTTACTTAAGCCAGCAGAATAAGTAAAGTATTGTTTTCTAAAGAAGAGGTTCAGGGCAGGTAATGTTGTTGCCATAGCAAACTGGCTGCCAATCAGTCCACACAGGTAAACAGAGATACCCATGGCTGTTTCAGTAATTAGCAGCACAGTACTGCAGCTCTGCCTGTGTGACGAGGCAGAGCTAAGATGATTTACAGGATCCTTCATCTTGCCTCTCAAATGACCATACTTGTCCTTATTATTTATTCATTGGCGGCTGAGTGAAGCAGACAGATTTTGAACAAAGAGAGCCACAATTATGTGAATTAATGAGGCTATCCTGATACACGTCAAGTACTCACTCTAGATATTCATAACAATTTTGAACAGAGGCACAACCTTATCTGTAGAAGTTTCAAGAATGTTATTGTGGACCCCATTAAAGTCTGAAAAAAATGTTTAGCAGGAAGGTAAGAAAATCTATCAGGACTACTGAATTAAAATACTAAATCACCACCATCTGAATTCTGCTCAAAATATATAAAGCCAAGTAGCCCATATTTATTTAAAAAACACATCATTTGATATGAACGTCAGAGAAGGTTACTTTACTATGAAAGCAGAGACTGGCCTGAAGGTCACTCAGACAGTGTTCAGATTTGTTTTTCGCAAGCCTCATCATGTGCTTCTACTCTTCTGAATATAAACAATTTACCATCAAGTATGCCTAATTAATGGCACAGACATTAACATTTAACATTCCAAAGCACTTGGATTTTATTTCCTTAGTTGGACATGTTGGCTTTGTGATTTCTGTGTCCTCCTCCTCCTCATTTAGGCGCAGCTTTTTGTGTTCTATCTTTAACTGTTTTTAATTGAACACAGGAAAAGTTTACTTGGCTACAGTTCTAAGCTAATCATGGATTCTTATTTCAAGAAACAGCCCATCTTGACATGAAATGATGTGTATACAGCAGCACACGTAAACAACCAATGACACTGAAAGCCTTGAGAGTTTCTCGAGTTTCAAGTAAAGCCATCACGCATGGTCAATCTCAGGCCATCCTTTGACCTTAGTAAATTTGAAAGGCAAGACATTTTGCTACGTGGTCAGAATGTGCTTCAAAAATATTGTACTGCTCTTTGGTAGCAGTCTTTTTTTCTGGTCTTATTGCTGCTTATTGTAATAGCTAACTTGTAAGCTTAATCTACATGTTGAATCAGAATCTGTAAATATTCAAAATGTAGATGCAAATGAAAATGTCATATGAACTACACAAGAAAAGAATTTGCAGCATAAACAAAAATGCATTTGGAACTGATTTACCTTTGTGTATCTAATGTAATAAGAGGCAAACATCATCCAAACCCATGCCAAGAGGGCTTATGTGCCTCCACCTTATAAACTGAGTAAGAGACTTAAATGTCATTAACTAGAATAAGCAGGACTTTTTTCTGAAAAGCATCTCTTTCATTGACATAAATTCTCTGGATAAACATACCTACATAGGTGGAGGAAGGCTGGGATGGGTCACAACAATGCAAGAGCTCTAAGTTACCACAGAAACGTGGAGTCACAATTCAAATTCCCGAAAACACACCTTAACTTTGTGCCACTTGGGCTATGAACTGCTTGAAGAGGAAAATGCTGTTTCATATCAAACCATTGTTGAGCCATTGATGGAGCATGTGCCTGAGGAGACATTTTGTAACAGCACAATACAACAAAAGCAACAAGTGTACATTTTGCTTTTTTTTTTTTTGCTTGATATAATACAGCATGCATTAAGAATCTGAAACAAAATTCATATTAGGACAGCTTGAACATGAGTGATTAGTATGTCTGAAGTGTCCCACAGAGGACACAGGATATATGGCACTCTACTGAGTATGCAGGAGCTTTGCCGCCATGATGGGCTGCAGCTATTCGTAACCCTTAAGTCAATTAGCACTCCATGCATATAGATGGAGGTGTGACTAGAAGCAAGCAGATCTTAAATAAAAAAACAACAACATGGCAGACAGTAGTTAAACCTCTTAGACCATGTACAACGACTGTAACCTTTATTTACCTCTTTTTCTCTCAACGCTTGCTTCTCTGTACAAAGAATCTTCCAAAAGAGAAGTCCGTCCTTAACAGAAAGCAGTGCCTTTTTAGGCAGGCCCTGGAACTGCAATTTCATATACTTATAACTACCAATTGTGCTAGTTCCTTTTTTCAGTTTTAACATATGTATTACCTTGTCATTTACAATTTTTCCTTTTTAATAATTTAGCTCACTTTTGGAAAAGGATGGACAGTTACTTTATTGTCCTCGGCATGTGGTAAACACCCACGAGCCTAAAAAATAATCCAAGGACATTTTAACAAAGAGTAAGCACCCATAGTGAAATTGAGTGAAATCTAAATTCTCAGTGAGTAGGTGTAAAGTTTATACTTACATACAAACACATTCTTAGAACTCTTTATCGTCAGGGAACTTTTGACGCAACGCAGAAACTAATTGACTGGGCACCAGTACATCACAGGGCTATAATAAGACATGGCATTTGAAATTGAAAATTACAGCTACCTCAGAAATAAATAAACTATAAAAGACACCATCAATCATGTGGCCTAAACTCTGTGACGGAAGGCCACACTCCTCTTCTGACTTCAGCCTAAGTTTAGAATGAACCTACTGTGGTATTACCTGTGTCGTTACATCTGATGCTATCCCCAGTCAGTGCTTACTAATCCATTTTACTGTATTTCTGTTTTATTTCTTTTTGTGTTCCTTGAACTGTGGCTTGTTATGTTATACTCCAGTATTTGAATTTCCAGAATTTCATTAATACCAATTTTTCTGTATTTTGTACCTAATTTCTCTGAGATCCCATCCTCACTTGTCTGAGTATGTCTGTACAGGTTGGTCTTTAGTCCAGGAGTACTTTAAGTAGAGGGCTCAACATAAACTAAAAAAAATCATTCCTAAAATGAACCCTCAGGTGACTTTGAATAACAGCTGCACAACACATTAGAGCTTCTGTTTTACAATTTACAAAGTCTGAATCAGACGCAAGTAACAACAATTCCTTGAGTCTGTTTAGTTTCTCATCATTAAAGAATCTGATGGTTATTGGCTAATTGCTATCATTAATATTGGCATGGAACTCGTGAGAGTTAAGACATAAACTATTGAAAAACTTGCCAGATATTTTTTTTTCCACAAGTTCAGATGATCTCATTGATTTTGATTTGAAAGAAATGGGTGTGCAAACATTCTATAAAATGCTATTAAAATGAGTGCATCTAAAATCCATCTTCTGAAACTACATAATTTTACTTTAGGGTCAAACAGAGATGGAGCCTAATCCAGTAGTATTGGATACAAGGCCAGTGTGCCTTGAGAGACTTGAGCTATGATGATAGTTTGAAGGAGCTGAACTTTTCCAGCTTAAGCAGACATAGATTAAGATGTGGCGTAATTGAAGCATTCAAAATTAAGTTATAAAGGGACTTCGTCAAGTGCATCTCAATTGTTATTTTAAAATGTACACTTGTTAAGGGTAATATTTGCACAAACATTAGAAACTTTTTTCTTCAATCTGGAAACCATAGACACATGGTACTGTGATAGAAAGTATTACTTTAAGGATCTTCAATGTCATTTTTAAGAAGTTAGGTGAATAAGATTGATGTGCCGCCTGTTCAGAATGACTTGTTTCCATCAAAACTGTTCTAATCTTCTAATATAAATATAGACATGTCAGATGTCCAAACATTTAAGGATGAGGGACAGGAGCACATACAGAGACTATACACAGATGTTTACAGGCTCTCCTGAAGCTGTGAGGCAGCAGCACTAACCATGGTGCAACCTTAAACCTTCCTTAGTTTAATTTTCACACAGCAAATATTTTACATAGAGAATCTGCGGTGGACTGGCGCCCTGCCCAGGGTTTGTTTCTTGCCTTGTGCCCTGTGTTGGCTGGGATTGGCTCCAGCAGACCCCCATGACCCTGTAGTTAGGATATAGCGGGTTGGATAATGGATGGATGGAAATTAGAGAATAAAATATAAAGAAATATTTTCTCCATAACAACATAGGACCACCAGTCATGAAAACTTTTTATCAAGGGCAGTAGATAGATATGAAAGGAACTATAAGATAGAGAGATAGATACATGTACTTTATGTGTGACTAGAGAATGAAGGATGACGCTGCAGTGTGCATTTCTGGCAGCTTGTCAAGTACATCATCACACTCAGACAGTGTACAAGCTGCTTATAAATTGACTGGATTCCCGTACCAGATGTTAGTCACAGTGCTGGCATACGCAGTTATGTACAGCTGGGGCATACACAGTGCACACCATACTGAGCTCAGAATGAGACTGATGGCATAGGTGAAATTTTACATTTCTTTTTTTTACAAAACATTTTGTGGTGTCTTTTGCATCAAATAATACTACTAACTTAAATATGGTGGTTGTGTTCTTTTTTGGCAAGTTAAAATTTAGTTCAAATTAAAGGTTTTCTTATTTTTTTTCTGGGAGCTGGACAGAGGAGCTACATCAGTCTGCCACTTGTGTAGCTGCAGGATTGTAAACATAAATGCATTGTTTCTCAGAAATCTGTGAGCTGGCAATGTCTTTATATGGTTAAGATTTATTTGTTTGCTGTGATAAATGGAACTGTGGTGAATCTAAAAGACTTCATTGTCCCTGTGCTGAAAAGAAACTTCATTACTCAGTTCTGCAAGAGAGCCAGCTTGGGAATGAAAAGACATGGAGGGATGGGATAAAAAGCAGAAAAGCACCACTCTAGTTGAGAGGATCCTTCCTGCTTGCTTTTTGAAATCCTCCAGCCAGTCAGTTGTTTCATCTGCTTAGCACCTTTCATTACGAAATATCAGGCAATTAAAGTAAACAAGACATTAGGTCTCCAGTTCTATCAAGTAGGTAAGCTAGTCAGACATGTAACACCTAAGACATGGTGGATCTGCACAGTAAAGTTATATGGATGGCTACCAAAAGGTCACACTGGCCAGTAAGACAATCGTAATTGCAATAAGACAACTTTAAAAGAATGCAGTAAACCTCCTTGTGGGTGGACTGGTGCTTTTCCATGGCAGTTTCCTGCCTTGAACTTAGTTAGTGCTGCTAGGATAAGCTATGGCCCCCTATGACCCTGATTGCATTAAGTGGATTTGAGAATGAGATGAGGTGAGAAATGTTTTCATGGGGGTGAGTACCTTGACACAATTTTAAACAAAAGCCTCATCTAAATCTTAAAAATCCCACATTTCTCTCCATGTGTTATCACTCTGACTTCCAAAGCCCTGAGGCAATTCTGAGATGTGTTAGCCACAAACGTCTCAGACCTGACTAATCTAACTGGCCCAGCTGATGAGGATGTCTCTATTGCTACTGCTTGTATGGCAGCATCAATTGATAAAATATTTTTCTTACGTAATCATCTTGTGGTATTAAATTAACAAGCATATGAAATCATTTTCCAGAAATGCTTTGAACAATGTTTTGGACAGATCTGTTAACTGCCTTTTTTCTTGTTAGCAAAGGGAAACTTTGAGCTGTACATATTAACATGAGTATAATAACTTTGACAGTTTGAGGAACTTTATTAGACTCAGTCTATCACTGTCGCCTTAGAAAGATGCTAAAATATATTAAGTAACTAAAAAACGTATAAAGTATTAAACAAAACATGTAAAAGCAGGCAGTACACAAAAGCCAAAATAAAGACATTTCTATATTGCTCTTTTCACATAATAACATGGCTGAAAATGCTGAAGAAAAAAATAGACGTAGAACTATCAATCAGATGTTAAAAGTCAAACACACAAAAAGTAGTTACTCAATGTCTGAATAAAAATTACAAAAACACAGACACTGTACATAGTTGAGAGGCTATAGTTGTAGATCAATAATCAGAATATAAATAAATCATTATTTTTAAAATAGAGGAGTAACAGTCATTGGGAATGGGTGGAATTGACTGGAGATCTGATGGGCACCGTGGCTTCATAACGTGTCTGTTTTGTCACTGGCTTATCATGGGTAACAATATGGCAGATTTACACCAGTTGTGTCACTGGAAGTGTGCTGTCCTTGCACATCCATGGAGTTTACTTCAGAGCACCAATGCTAATCCAAGTACCTTGTATTGAGCTTGTGATCCTCCTAGGGTGGATATTTGTTGAGCTTCAAACAAACATGTTCAAGAGTGGATAGATTTTAACCTTGTCTGCTTGATGATCTTCTAGGTGTATATGTTGTGTTTTTTTTTTCATTCTTGCATATAAATGATAAAATGAAACTCTTAACATCCCGGCTCATTATCCGCAGTAATTAGCAGAACAGTATGAAGGTTGCCATAAACATTGTTCTTTAATCAGTTTTCTTTTCCCTCCTATAGGAGGTGCTGTTCTCATTAAAGAACATTAAACTCCATGTTGTTCCTCTAAGCTGGGTGAGGTCCAAAGTTTATATATGTATACAGTGTGTAGTCTAGCAATGCCATAGAGGTCTTTAGACGTAGATATGTCCCTATAGTGTATCTCGCCCTCAATTAGTGCTGTCATTTAATTTGTAACTTTAGAATGTTGATTAACTTTGTGTTGTGTTTAATTATAGCTTGACTGTTTTGCGACTTAAACATATTGCAGTGCATTACTGTGTATTTGTAGATTATACATAAATGCCAAATTAGTTTAAAGGTACAATGAGCTAAAGTCGTTTTTGTTTAAAATTGCTTGTGTGTATCATGTTGAGTATGTGAGCTCTGCGATGGACAGGCGCTCTATTCAGGGCTATTCATGGCTTGTACTCGGTGTTGCTGGGATAGACTCCTACCCTACTGACACCTTGCATAAGGTACTAACAAATTTTAGATAGTTAAAACAACTTAACATTCAGCAACATACTCCAAGTTAAGGTTGCAGGTGACAAAAAAAAAACAACCCTGGATTGGTCACTAGTCACTAATCAATCAAAGGGCCACACACCCACAGGGTGCTTACACTTAAAATAAGATACAAAAACATGTGAAACAAGTACACTACAACCACCAGGGGGTGCTCCAGCTCCCCAAACACCTGACACAACAAACACAGCCTCAAGTGCAGCAACACACATGTTTATTTACACAGGGAAAATGACTCCTTTTATTGGCTAACTAAAAAGATTGCAATATGCAAGCTTTCGAGGCAACTCAGGCCGAAGAAGGGGCCTCAGTTGCCTTGAAAGCTTGCATATTGCAGTCTTTTTAGTTAGCCAATAAAATGTGTCATTTTGCTAGACTTCTCACTACGTTCATAATGGCTAACACGGTAAAACACCCTAACACTTCCCAAATAGTTCCCCTCAGTAGCACAGTACAAAAGGACAAATCACAGCACTTCTTAATGTCTCTGTCTTCCTTCCCCCTCCACTACTCCTCCAGTAAGCTTCATCCTCTTCCTCCCGACTCTGACTCTCAGAATGAAGGTGGGCAGCTCTCTTTATGCTGCACCTGAGAGTTCTCCAGGTGGCTCGTTAGTGATGTCTGGAACCACTCTCAGGTGTGGTGAAACCCTTAAGTAGGGCTCTGCAGCTACCCCTGGCAGAATCCATGAAACCCAACATGGCTGAGTTGACAAACACCAATTCCCATACAGGCCTGTGGTAATCCGAGGCGCCATTGCAGCCCCGGTGGGCTGCCAAGTAGCAGTTTGGGGGAGATAGTGGCCTTCAAAAACCATCTATCCCTGTTTTTCCTTTAAGGAGGTTTCCCAGCCAGGTAAAGATGCCGGCCATCCCTCAAAACACAAACAAAATTCTTAAGTGGAACAGTTCCAAAATTGTATCAAAATCTAAAAGCATACAGCACTTACTTAACAGACTGAGAGACAGAGAAGTCCATCTGGTTTCTAAACCTAATTTATTTCAGGGCCACACAAGGCTAGAGCCTATCCTAACAGTGTTGGGTGCAAACCAGGAGCCACCCTAAGATGTTGGACCAGGCTATTGCAGTGTATGCTTGAGCACAGCACACAAGACAGCTTGTTTTGTGCAGAACTCTACATTTATTCAGACAGTTTGCCAAACAATGTAAAATGCAGATATTTATTGAGTGTCCAACATAACTTTGAAAGTTTCATCCATAAATAAAATCAACATATAGACAAATATCAAAGAAGTTAACATAAACAAGTATACTTCAAAGCTTAAATATTGCAGATAAACTACAAAACAAAAATACAAAACAATCAGCAAAAGAACACAGAGCATAGCAGTAATGCCTGCTATATGTGTCAATTTTGGCTGATTACATTTGATGTAGTAAATATAAAAGTAACACATCCAGCAGACATGTAATGTCCTGGAAAAGCAGCCAATTTATAATCTCACAGTAACTGACCTACTCACAGAAAAACAGACTTCACCAGTAATCCATTAAGGTGTAAATTGCTGTAGAAGACACAAATGAAATTTAAATTTAGACTCTTCCCAGTTTTTGTCTCATTAACGAAAACTAAAATGAAAATTGTCGGATCACTGATGCCCTCCAGCACCTTCCTCTGGCAAATACAGCAATACAAATTTAAACATTATGTAAATTGTGAGCTTCACACACAGTCACCTAGTGCCCAGTCAAATATATTCATTATGAACTTCACAAATGGAAACAGCAACATGGCCAGTTTAGAATCCCAGGGCCTTGAGGTGACAAAGGACAGGCCACAATAACACACAAGCATACTGTATGTCAAGGAGTTGCACAACTGGAAGTCTTTTTAAAATGTAACATCCATTTGCTTAAACTTAATGCAGGCTGTAATAACAGGGGACAACAGAACCTTACTAGTTATTTGATTTAACAAACTAATCAAAAACTGAAATGTAAATTAAAACTAAATCTTTCCAAAATTTTCTTAAACCTAGAAGAACACTGACTGTTCCATAAAAACAAAATAATGTAATTGTCTTCCAAAAGTAATGTCCAGTGTGACAGCGTGGGCTTCATAACAGACAGTCAAGGCTCGACTCCTGCCTATTACAACTCAGCCCCCAGCAGGTCCGTGGTTTCCCAGCACACATGGGATACCATTATCAATCCTGTTGTCAAAGCTGACACACTGTGTGATCAATGGTATTCAGAAGCACTTCTTGTATAATAACAGCCAACCATGGATCAAAAGGGAACTTCAGAAAAACCTAAAACTGTTTCCGAAACAGATGGGAGCACATGACAAAACTTTAATTAAGGGCAAAAGAAAAATCTAAATTGTGGAATTAAAAAAAAAAAAAACCTCACTAAATACACACACATTATTTGAAAACTGACCATCAGAATATGCAAGAAACAAATATTTAGGAATAAAAGCATGTTGAAAGCTCCCTCAAATAATGCCCAAATTGTAAATAAAGGAGAGCATACCACCATGTGAACCACAGAGGAGTGGCCAGTAATGGTCTTTGCAAATATTAAAAGAAGTTCCACTTGTTTGCTTGAATCAGTACACCAGAGTCTTGTTAGCAGTGAGCACTGAAGAAGCTGATTATGTTTTGATCTTAATCCATTTGTTATCTCTCTGTATTTACAGGGCAGTGACAGCGAGTATGAAGTCGACCAAAACCGACAGAAGACGCACTCCTTTGTAAATCACTATATCAGTGATCCAACTTACTACAACTCCTGGCGACGACAACAGAAAGGAATTTCACGTGCACAAGCCTATAGCTACACAGAGAGTGACTCTGGAGAACCTGAACACTCTGTGCCTCCTCCACCTCTCCCCCCGCTACCCCCATTGCCTCCACAACTCAACAGTGCCCCTCAGTCGCAAGGCCAAGGCAGTCTCTTCAGACCCAAGGGCAGCCGGACTCCCACACCCCAGCAACAGCCCTCAAACCCACCCAGCCAACACAACACTCTCTACAGGCCACCAAGTAGCCTGGCACCAGGATCTCGAGCCCCTATTGCTGGATTCTCATCTTTTGTTTGACAAAACTTTACTGCATTCTCTAGAAAACTAATAGCCTGCTCTTTTATTTTTAAAATTGATTTTATGATTAATTATATTTTGTTTTTTTCTTAAGAAAACACAAGTATATTTTTCCCACAAGTATATGTATGAGTTTGTGTTGGAAAGCTGGAGAGTGTCCACTTAAACATTACTGCAGCCTTTGATGGCTTGGGTGAAATGGCATGATTTGTTTCATTTGAATTTTTTTTTTTTTTATTTATTTTTTTTGGGGAAGATGGAGTAGAGAGTGTTCTGCTTTACTGCTCCTATGAGGCAATCATATTCTTAAAATATTACATATTTATAATACAAAAAAAAAAGACATCTTACTGGAGCCTGGATCTCAGAATATAATCATGTAAAGAGAGAGACATGATGAAACAAACAAAACAGAAGTGAAAAACATGTTAAACAAAACAAAAAAATCAATGTGTGGACAGGAAACTGTCACATCCATGGAAACCAAGACTTGTGGTTTTTATCACCCAGCATCTGATGTTTGCATTGTGATTGGTTGGATTTTTAAGGAGTGATTTCTGGACTTCAGAAACTCTACACTGGAGATCCAGTAGTGTGTAAAACTGCTGGAGCAAGTGTGCTTTGTTTTATCTTCTAATCCCACCTTGAGATCAGTCCCTCCTGCTACTGAAATTTACTCCAAAAACAGGATGAAATTACTGTATCTTGTCTATTTATCTGAGGTGTGCATCAATTTAAATATTGTGATTCAAATCATCCTTAAGGTGTAAGGCAATTTAATTATGATATTTTGCTGTTTGATAATAGTGCCTCCAGTGGCTGGTTAATGGGATTGCAATTTTTGGGAGGGCTAGGAAGTTTTTCAGTGTTCTTGTTTGGACAAAAGCCAAATTGATACTTTCTTGCAACTCCACTGTCTGTTTATCTCCACATGCTGTTATAAAGACCCATCTGCATTTTCTATTTTTCTGTAGGGACAAGTGGTTGATTAGGACTTAAATGTTGCAAATAGCAACAGTCTACTGAAGAACTGTGGTTTGTGAAGTAATGAAATCCAACTTTATTTTCATATTGTAATGTGTTTCCGTTTTATTTTTTGTCTTTTTTGCACAATTAAGTAGTATGCCATGAAGTGCACTTTCACTGAAACTCATGAACCCGAAAGGTCGCACTGTGCTGAAAAGAGTCCTGAACTTGAAAATATTTGGCAGTTGCATTGTTTCATCATACAGAAAGACTAAAGCGGATTACTCCAAGTGTTGAACAGAATCCAGCATAGAGAAATGAAAACTCCTTAGTCACCAGAGGGCCATTGCAAAATATGACAGCTGTCACAGTGTTGCCCTTCAGAGGAAGTCGAGGATCACTCGGAAGGTTCAAAAACATTTCAAATGTCAATATTAAAAGTATTCCTTTTTAAATTGTGAGTTCTAGGTACTGCAAGTTTAAAGGTAAAGTGAAAGTACTAGATCAGGTGTGTTCATCTCAGACCCTGGAGAGCAACAATTGCTGCAGGTTTTCATTTCAGCCGTTTTCTTAATAAGTAGCCAATTACTGTCAGTAATTAAACGTATCCTAATTTTAAATGACCTGCATTTTAGGAGTCAAAATACTCCTTTGTTTTCCCCCTAAAACAATAAAGAGATACAAGGCAAACCAACAGTTGACCAGGTAACTCTGATATCAAATTCATTTCCTGGCAGGACAGCATTTTCTTCCTAAAAAATGTCTTAATTAGAAGCCATTTCTTGCTGTTAATACAGAGCTTCTTAATGTTTTCATTCTGCCATATTTTGTTGTTTTCTTTTTTCTGATGGCGCCATCAAAATATTCTGGATTCCAGAGCAAACAGATGTTTTTGGACCTTCTTTACAAATGTATTTTTATTGAAGCAGACATTGCGTGATTGTCACAGAGGTGCAAGTGGGATCAGGATAGCTAATCATTAGTTGGTTTGCTTTGCACCTCATTTTTATTTGGCTACTGTTTAATGAAACAAACAATGAAAGGTTCTAAATCTTAAAAAGCAAAGCAATGTCTACAGCCACAGAGGCCCTCCAAGATCTGAGTTTAACACTGCTAGTTGCAATGTTAGTCATAATTAGACAAAATTGATCTGTCGCATGCTTTTTCAAAATCTCTAAGCGCCTTTCTTCCAGCTGTAATGATACACAGTGGTCTCCACCACGGAGCCTCAGCTGTACCAGAAAGATGAACTGCCCTGGGACTTGCCAAGCACTAAGCCAACAACTTGACTCAGTTTTACTTTTGTGGACAGATTTGCCTTTGTAGAAGAATGATAAAGTCAGGATGGCAGCAGCCTGCTGCTGAGGTCTGAAGAGCCTACGGTGGGTTGTGATAAAGTGCCTTGAGTAACGCCAGCATGGATAATGCCAGACCTGGAGAATGGGAACTGCAATTGAATGAAATTAAAAGCAAGAGTGATTGTGCAATGAAATCAGGATTTTGTTGTTTTTACATTTGCTAAACTCTACAATATTTGCAAAATGGTTAGATATGAATTTTTTTTTTTTGTGGCCCCACCTTATTTTAAATCTCAAAGAATACATGTTTAGTTGAGCACTTTTAGAATATCCTACGAACCTGGACTGGAGCAAGGCAGGTAAGGAAAATGGACGAGTGTACTTGTAAACTCAGATGGAGGCTTAGGCCATTAATGTTCGTAAGGAATAGAAAAGGATGAACAAAGAACTTAAGAAAGGCCATCAGTATGAGCTCTTTGCTCCAGCACCTCTGTCATTTTGAGTTCACGTGAGACTGTGACAAAACTACAGAAGAATTTGAAGTCTGGACTCGGTCAGGAGAGCGATGAAAGCTGAGATATGAAGTCACCGTGTGTCTGGATTTTGTTCGGCAGCCCGCTTAGAAAATGCACCAGTTTACTTTCACTTTGCCAAAGTAATGAACAACTGTATGCTTTCAACTACAAATGCTGACATTTTGAAATCAGGGATGAAAATACGGCGTGGCAGATGACTGGAGATATTAAAATTGTTCATAGAGTAACTTTATCAAAATGTAAAGACTTTGAGGAGCTCATTGAAATTTCAATCTAGTTACTAACTAAACAGCTGCTGTGTCTCCATCTCAAATGTATTTACTAGCATCATCCTAAAGTTTACATAACATTATCAAATCCACTTAATGCCATTCAGGCTAAGGAGGGCTGAAGCTTTGCTGAGAAGCACTAGGCTCAATGCTTGAAAATCTTGGGCGCAGCCACACTTGTCCAGTGTTACATTTCGAGTGGACAGTCACCATAACCTTCACATCTTTGGAGAAAATGCAAATAAAAACAGACAATCCAGAAGAAAAAGATATGCGGACAGAAGAGGAATGTGCACACAGACAACAACTGGGCACAGAATTTGAACTTGGGACACTAGGAGTGTGTCTTCAGAGAAAATAATTGTGCATATCCATGTTTTTATTTTCATGATTTCTATAAAGAAATGGCAATATACTGTTAACACCAAAAAGAGGAATACTACATGTAACAAAAGGAGAGGAATGTAAAAGACCCAGTTCCCTGCCGTATTCATACAGCTGCTACTCCAGAACACATTTCATAAGTCAGCCATGCATGTGCCTTTATTATTTGCTGATGGGATTTTGCTTTCTTTTTAAATATTTGGTGCTCTGTGGCCATTATAGACCACCCTGGATACATGGAGTAGCTTCTCAGCAACTAAGGTGTTGTGAGCAGCCATCTTCCCAGTCTCTCATTTTTTTATGCTCATTCAAGGAGATGCAAGTAGAAGTTTTCTAGCTTCATCTCTGAGCTCCTTTTCTCTCTGTGAGTGTTCTGTGCTGTGCCCAAAAAGAGTCCTTCCTGTAAAAATAGCAAAGCTGGCACTAATGCCACCTGAATTGACAGCCTCCCTTTTAGTAAGATCGCACAAGGGAAGGGACCTTTTGACAACATATACAATATGTTCAGTGGACATCAAAAGTCAAAACAACCATAACGACATTTGTGATTTTGTTGAATTCAAAACATACAATGACAGATTTTATTTTTTTACCTTAACGAGATCATGTGATCAAAGAAATATTACAGTGAAAATCGTAAGGATCATTTTAAGTAAAAAGGATGCCATTGCTCACTAGTGAATGAAAAGTCCGTATTTCCAAACCCATATAAGTTTTGCACCAAGAAATATTAACTCTCCCAAAATCGTATCTTAAAATGTGTGGGTGGGACCGGACCGCCTGTCTGCCTGGGCTGGATTGGGCTTGCCAACCGGGATCCTGAGTTGTTTCGTAGTGTGGTGGGTGCGGCAACACGCTCTACCAGTGCATGCGCCCCAACCTGACCTGACCTGACTTGTCAAGTTCTGAACCTTTACTATTTACACACACAAACATTGTTTTTTTTGCGCAAAGCTATCGATACTCATTACCCAAAGAACCTGCTGTCAGGTATGGTGGTGCCAGCATCCAGCTATGGGCTTATCTTCAGCTCAGCAGGAACATGTCGAGAGAGGTGACCATAATTCACTTTAAATATAAAGATTTTCTAGTGCATAACCTGCTGCCTTCTGAATGAAAGTTGAAAAAAGAATTGTACCTTTCTTCATGGAAACAGCCTGCAACACATTGACGTTTTCAACCAAGTAAGATTCATGTCCTGGAATATCCCAGTCAGTCAATCACAGTGAAAATAGGCTGATTCACCTAAAGAGGATGCTATCCATAGGCTATTACCCACTGACAATCTGACTGAATCCCTCTGCAAAACAAAGTGGTGTACTCTACAAAGTCCTGAAGTGTTATGTTGGTAGAAAATGGAATTGTGTGAAATGTATTCACAAAATGAAGGCATCCTTAAGCAGTCAAGGTATGTTTGATATTGTTTCACTTGTTCTTAATTTTCCAATGACAATTATGTAGGACATAAGGAAGGAACCAACCTGGGGTATGATGCCAGTCCATCACTGGTGACAATCACATATGTAGCCACACTCACTCATACAAGGGACGTTTATATTAGCATACTAACCTAGCATTCCTGTCTTAAAGCTATGTGAAGAAAACCATCTTAGCATTGAGAGAATCTGCAAGGTTAAGAAAGATCCTGGGAAAGTAAAGAAGTTGCCACACATAAATCAACAAGACAGAGTAAACTACATTGCCACAGAAGTCTGTCATATCTTGTATTCATTTTTTGTTTTAACTGTTCACTCTTTTATTTCCTCTAGCATCTTTTACAGCACATCAAACCTGACTTCGACTCAGTTAATTTTGCAAAGGGAGCTAAATAAAGAATAGACTACTTTGAGGGCGGCACGGTTAGGAGACCCAGGTTCGCTTCCCGGGTCCTCCCTGCGTGGAGTTTGCATGTTCTCCCCGTGTCTGCGTGGGTTTCCTCCCACAGTCCAAAGACATGCAGGTTAGGAGGATTGGCGATTCTAAATTGGCCCTAGTGTGTGCTTGGTGTGTGGGTGTGTTTGTGTGAGTGTTGGCACCCTGCCCGGGATAAGATTCCTGCCTTGTGCCCTGTGTTGGCTGGGATTGGCTCCAGCAGACCCCCATGACCCTGTGTTTGGATTCAGCGGGTTGGAAAATGGATGGATGGACTTCTTTGACGAACTGCTCCAGAGTTCAGAGCCTGTAAGTAGTTTTACTTTTGTGTTAAAGAACTGAGACCTGTAAGCATATGCATGTGTTAAACAGGCTGGATTTGTGCAAACGATACTAATAGGGCATAAGATAATGATGTCATACCGTAAACTTTTCAGATCTAAGCAGTACACAAACGTGAATCTTGCATGGTTCTTAATGTAATCTTGCACACCCAAGCTATTCAAAGCACAACCTCCAGTTCTCTTTATTTTCCTTAATACTATAAGGTTACTTTCCTAACAAAAAGCAACAATACCATTAATGATGACCTAAGGTGCCGTGTCTGAAGATGTTAATATTTTGCTTTAAGTATTACATCACCTAATACTTTGATATACTTGACTTTTTTAAAAGATTTAGTCATTCAGAAATAAAATGTATGAGCAATGAGTTTCACCTGGGCACCCAGAAAGGCTGAGGAAAACATGATGCATCAGTCTGACATGCAGAGTCTTGGCAGTAAAAGTGCCTTATGAATCAAAGTTACTGCCAGTTATGCGTTCAGGATGAGTACTGAAAACAAAGGGATCTTTTTGAAAAATGACTCGTATTGTAATGCTAACTGTGTCCTGCAGCCATTTCTCTACACCTGGATTCACACCAAGGTGTTTAAATATATCACAAAATGTGCACTGGTTTGAAGATGAACACCACTGGAAATATCATTACAGAAGGACTGATAAGAAATATAAATCTAATGCAAAACAAGAAATCTGCTTCATCACTTGACCTTCCTTACGTGAATGGCTTGCCTACTTTTGAGCCTCTGGAATATCATCAAAACCCTCCCCTCTTAAATCACGTTCCTCTGTTCTTCCCTCCAGTTAGCCTTTACCACAGCCCTCTTCTCAACTTCGGTATGGAAAGCTACCGGACACAGGAGGATACTTCTGGTCTTCTCATGGTCATTTTTCACGTCAGTCTGGACATTTTTCATTCCAAAGACACCATACCTGAACCCCCTCAATTAGCCCTTGGTGCTCCTTCATCCCTGATCCCTAACGATGCAAATCTACACAGCCAAGCACCACTTCTTCTACTCGGATGCACTGAAGAAAACTGAAAATGTTCTCCTGTGTCTGCTTTTTTTTTTCTTCTTCTTTCCTGTGTATTGTTTTTTTTTATCTTATATTTCTAAGGTGCATGTGTTAAGTTAATTAGGTGTTAGTTCATCTGTCCTATGGGAATTAAGACAAAGTCCTGCATTGTGGTCAGCGCCTCCAGGGTCAAAGGATTAATGAATGGATGGATAATTATTGTAATTTTTAGTTAATCGCTTTTCTGCCAATTAGCGTGCTCAAGTAAATGATACTGAAGTTGCAGCTATAATTCAGAATTAATAATCATTTGTATCAGTATCTGCTTTTCATTAATTCTCACTAGTGTGATACAATTAAGACTATTCACAGAGGAAAAAAAGGAAAAGGTAAGACAATGAGGAACACTGTGGTAATTGTTCTGATTAGAGAATGGATGGTTTTGAGGCACAACAATGTTTCAAGAAATAAGATTTTTTACTCATGACTCAAGGCCATTCCGTTCATGCCTGATAATCAACTCATTGTAAAATCCCATCCAGACATTTCTTTAAAGTCCTTAGCGAATCCAGTTTATCTATATGACTCCCTAATGTGTTAACAGTTTTGACGAACTTTTCTGTGACTATTGTTCACCTTAATTTCCATTAATGCCCTTATGTATGTAATTCAGTATTTAGCTCAGACACGTTTGATAAAGAAACTTTATTGATGTCTTTGATAATTCTGAAGACCCAGTACTGAGGTCCAGTTCAGAGCTCCTGGTTTTAATCCAGGCAGGCACTTTGCTGTTCTTCTAATACGACGCTGTCTTTTTGGAACAGGGAGATAAGAACAGTGCCCAGTATTCCAGATGCGGCCCCATTACCTCAAGTATAACATCCATTTTATTTTGAAAAGCTAATCGTTTTATTCTCCTCTTTAACTGGTTCTGCATATTCCCTGAATAACACGAAAGGTGATTTAAATAAGCCTTTAAATCCCTCACGATTTGTTTCTCATAAGTCACTTGTGTTGGTTTGAAAGTCTAAATAAACTAAGCTTTATGCTTCATTTTTTCACATTTACCAGCTACTGAAGTTTCATGTTCTAAAACATTTGAAGAGTTTGTTGGCTGTCAATTTGCATAACCTCAATTCGCCGTTCTGTTCAGTGGTTCATCACAGGTGGGCTAAATGTTTTTTGAAATCCGTGCCTTGATTGTGCAAAGTCATGATATTTACAGCAACCAAGAGATAAGCATTGCTTGGATTAGAAGATGCATCGGGCATGGGTATGACAGGCATAGTTCTTCAGTGTTGATGAGGCGTAAGAAACTGTGAAAGTCAGCAGGGCAAAAAAGAGGTTGCAGATTAATGGTTACCAGGTTTGCTCCCTGTGACAAGAAATGTCTAGCATGGAGATGAAAGCAATGGGGATAATATGGAGATAATAGAGTTAACTAAGACATCCAGGATAGGATAATTACAGATTCCAAATTGGCACCTGTGTGAGTGCCTGCGGTTGATTACCCTCTTATACCCCATGATGCCAGATGGACGCCAGTCCTGCATGGCAATCAACTGGATTAAGTGTTCTTGAGAATGTATGCCTAATGTAGTATGGGCCCCATTATACTCTTGATAGATGCTACAGACTCAGGAGGACAGCGTACAGAGTGTAGGATAAACTGCAAGCAGCACAGGACATCCTAATTCTTGCACGATTAGTATAATCTGGGTGGGGACTATGTACTCCCAACTTTTTTTTAATAATATTTAATCCTTTTTTTTTTTTTCCAGTATTGGCTAGTTCACGCTTGTAAATCAATCCTTTATTTACCTAACATTCTTCCTTTTATTATAATTGTTGTACATTTGGAACACGCCTTTACCGAAGGCAACCTGCAAGATCAGGCTACATTACTATTGTTCACATACAGTTAAAGCAAATTAAAAATGAGTGACTTGCTTGGGGTCACAGTGGGAGTTAGTGGCAAGAACTGAGCCAGCAACCTTGTGGTTTAAAGTTCACTATCCCAGCCATCACAGTACACCCCCTGCCTTACTGTTCATGTCACTTTTTTTTTTCTTTTCCTCTGTTCTTTCATTTCAGTAAGTCCTTTCTTAATAAAATGTCATTTCTGATGGTAACACCTACACGTACATGATACTGTACTTAAATTGGCCTCATCACCAGATAAACATGATCAATTAACTACTAACTGCTTCAGTGTGCAGTCATTCATTTCACAATGATGGCAAACAAGCAACCTACCAGGTTATGTACCTTTTGAAAGTAATCCTTCACATTACCATACAGTTAGGACTGTAAGATGATGTATTTAAAAAGAAATTACATTTAAAAAAGTAAAAATACTCACACATATTATATATTCCTAGGGGGCTTTGCCCCCTGCTTGCTTCGCTCGCCAACCACCGGGCGGGCGCTACACACTAGCCACTTCACGGCTCTGCCGCTCGCATATGGAGAAGTGGATGTACAATTTAAACAGATTGTTCTTTTCATGGGAGTTGTTACATATGCATAATAGAACTAACTGTTTTGCATTACAGCGAGTAATTAACCATAGTAAAACATTTTAAAACTCAATTTTGTAAAAAATTGAGAGGTATTCATTATGTTATACGTTTTCATTCCGTTTGGCTTTGAAGTTAACATGCAAATGCTTTTTAAACTTACACTTTTACTGTAAAACTTCAGTAAAAACAATATTTGGAATTAACTTTTCGTCAATATTGCGTTAAATTTTGATTCCTTGTTTGGAGTTACATCGTGACAACGCAACATATAACTGCCCGTGAGTGAATATCGTTTCTTTCTCTATAATAAATAAACCAACTTTTTTGAATGTTAGTCCCCGTGATTTATAATTGTCATAGCAAAAGCTAGGTACTACATTACTTTTCCTGTCGCTTGTTACAATTTTACATGTTCAAATTGATCGACCAATTTGGAATACAACTAACCTTGTCCTATTGCATAGCCCATCACTCGTACATAAATTAAGCAATAACATTACGATACATCCTTCTTTCATCAGTAATTCGGCCGGTAGGTTGTTAATGGTTGTAGATATTCAACGGGATTTTGTAAGTTGATGTTTTCATCTTCCGCAACATCACCACCAACTGTTTCTGCAGAGTCTATTGATACGCATTTAACCACTTTGCCATGTAACTGATAGACAATTTCCACGTTAATTCGTTTGACTTCATCGTTTCTTTCTGTTGATAACCCTTCGGGATGAAGTTCTTCAATAAGATTTGGACATAATAACTCTTCTTTTATTGGGAAATTAAAGTGTGGAAAATGTAAAAATTTCTAAGAGCTGAGAGCAAAGGGAACTGTGTCTGACAAAAGCATTCGCACAAATGAGAAGTGAGAGGACCGCAGACGTAGGACATTAACCTGAAATGGTTGAGAGGAGGGCGGGACTTGAAAAAATCCCTTGGCAATATATTTGTCTCAAGATTTTCTTTTATAATAGAGACATACATTCACCTAAAGGATTATTAGGACCGCCATACTAATACGGTGTTTGACCTCCTTTCGCCTTCAGAACTGCCTTAATTCTACGTGGCATTGATTCAACAAGGTGCTGGAAGCATTCTTTAGAAATGTTGGCCCATATTGATAGGATAGCATCTTGCAGTTGATGGAGATTTGTGGGATGCACATCCAGGGCACGAAGCTCCCGTTCCACCACATCCCAAAGATGCTCTATTGGGTTGAGATCTGGCGACTGTGGGGGCCATTTTAGTACAGTGAACTCATTGTCATGTTCAAGAAACCAATTTGAAATGATTCGAGCTTTGTGACATGGTGCATTATCCTGCTGGAAGTAGCCATCAGAGGATGGGTACATGGTGGTCATGAAGGGATGGACATGGTCAGAAACAATGCTCAGGTAGCCCGTGGCATTTAAACGATGCCCAATTGGCACTAAGGGGCCTAAAGTGTGCCAAGAAAACATCCCCCACACCATTACACCACCACCACCAGCCTGCACAGTGGTAACAAGGCATGATGGATCCATGTTCTCATTCTGTTTACGCCAAATTCTGACTCTACCATTTGAACGTCTCAACAGAAATCGAGACTCATCAGACCAGGCAACATTTTTCCAGTCTTCAACTGTCCAATTTTGGTGAGCTCGTGCAAATTGTAGCCTCTTTTTCCTATTTGTAGTGGAGATGAGTGGCACCCGGTGGGGTCTTCTGCTGTTGTAGCCCATCCGCCTCAAGGTTGTGCGTGTTGTGGCTTCACAAATGCTTTGCTGCATACCTCGGTTGGAACGAGTAGTTATTTCAGTCAAAGTTGCTCTTCTATCAGCTTGAATCAGTCGGCCCATTCTCCTCTGACCTCTAGCATCAACAAGGCATTTTCGCCCACAGGACTGCCACATACTGGATGTTTTTCCCTTTTCACACCATTCTTTGTAAACCCTAGAAATGGTTGTGCGTGAAAATCCCAGTAACTGAGCAGATTGTGAAATACTCAGACCGGCCCGACTGGCACCAACAACCATGCCACGCTCCAAATTGCTTAAATCACCTTTCTTTCCCATTCTGACATTCAGTTTGGAGTTGAGGAGATTGTCTTGACCAGGACCACACCCCTAAATGCATTGAAGCAACTGCCATGTGATTGGTTGATTAGATTAATGAGAAATTGAACAGGTGTTCCTAATAATCCTTTAGCTGAGTGTATAAAAATAAAATAGTCAAAAACGCGCAGGCCTGGGAAGTGTCTCACAGGTACTGGTTTCTGTTTTATCTAGAATAGTGGACCAGTGACCTCACTTCCATCACAAATGTTCTCACAGATGGCGCAGTGGTAGTGTTGCTGCCTTGTGGAAGATTGTGGGTTCGTTTCCCGGTTCCTCCCTATGTGGATAGCGCTTTGAGTACTGAGAAAAGCGCTATATAAATGTAATGAATTATTATGAAATGTCGCAAGCCCCACCTCTTCCGGTCACCAGCATGTATAAATCACGCCAATGCGAAAGTCCGCATTCATGCTGCGTTTATATGTTATCTGAGCTTTTGGAGCTCCAACTTGTAACATTTCACCTTCCCGTTCTAATGGGTCCACATGAATTTTTGCTCAGGCCCTCTGAGAAGCGCGAGATCGCTGTTCATTTGTTACTTTCATCCATCCATCCATCCATCCAGCAGACCCCCTGTGTTCGGATTCAGCGGGTTGGAAAATGGATGGATGGATGGTGTTACTTTCATTAAAAAAAAAATTAAAGAAACTGGATTTGTTTCTGTGAAAATAAAAAGCAAACAAGACATATTAAATGTGTATCACTTCACTCCACGTACAGTTCAATCACAAAAATGGCCTTTCTGGCTGACCAGGTTACATTTTTTTTTTTATTTTACACAATTAACTAAGCTGAAAAGTCAGGGCTGCACCACAAATGTGAGAATTCAGGTTGTTTTCTCCATATCATCCAACTCCTAGCTCTGTAGAACATTCATTCGTGTGTGTGTGACTCATATTTACTGCCTGTGTGATAGCACATGAATGCAGTTATCAGTCTTGGACCTACTTTGGGAGACGACAGAGCTCTGACTCCGAAAGTATTCCGTTTTCTCATTTGCAGCTCAAAAGAACAAGCATAGCAACAACAAAAGGCAAACCCTTTTAGTTTTTTTTTCCTTTCTTTACAACGGGACATCAAATAGGGTGCTCAGACGGCGCCCCACTTCTGTCCCTTTGATTCTTTGTCCTTTTTACATCTTCTGTTGAAATGACGCGGACAAGTTGCATCAGCCTGGGGATACATCATCACCACCACTACGAGATGGCATTCAAAGTCGGCTGCAGGGGTGCCAACAAGAACGGCAAATGTGAATTCCAACTTGTGCGACAAGTTCTTTTTTAGGAGAGTGGGCTACCCAGAAGAGCCATGTTACCAGCCAAAGAATCCATTTGTTATCACTCGGCACTGCTCTATTTAGACGTTTAGACCGTTTCCCAAAAGCAGGAGTGCTGTAGCCCAGAAGATGTGTCACTGTTACTTTAGCCTTCTAGATATCCCGTATGTAGCTCCCATACTTCTACGGATTCCTCTCCAGCAGCTGTTTGGTAAACAGCAGATTAGGACTTAGGAGAGGAATTAGTGCAGCTTTAGGAGTCACTCAGAAAGGATGTCTCTAAGTAAGAAAGACTGGACTCCGAACAGATTCAGGGCAGGGTGAACAGATTACAGTCGTAAAGGATTAAATGAAGGCGAAATTTGTCAAAGCCGGTTGACCATATAAATCTCTGGCTACTTCTGGGGGAAAAGAGGACAGGCAACAGTGTGGGTAATCTGAGGACCTCCCAGGACGTCTTTCAAAAGAGCAGGGACCAAGAACAATTTCAAGTAAGTGCAGTATACCATTAGTGTCTAAACACATTGGCATCTTAAAAGAGTAAAAGAAAATGAGACATCTGCTAGAATTCCAGTGAGAAGACAATGGTGACACATCAAGGTAACCCTTTTCAACATATAATTCCAATGAAAACATTTTTCATTTTTATATACTTCTGTATCCATAGATCCATCCCCCATTACTACCCTTTCAAAACCATGGATCCAGTTCAGGGACACAGGAAGTTGTTCCTATTCAGAAAGCATTAAAGCAGAAAGTAGACCTGCATGAGGAGTCACTTTATTGTAAAGCCCACTTATGCACACAACCACGTTCAGTTACATTGGGCCAATTAACCTAACCTTTATGTCCGCAGTTATAAAATATCATCCATTTACTGTACTATTCTGCTGTGTGGGTGGCACGGTGGCGCAGTTGGTAGCGCTGCTGCCTCGCAGTTAGGAGACCCGGGTTCGCTTCCCGGGTCCTCCCTGTGTGGAGTTTGCATGTTCTCCCCGTGTCTGCGTGGGTTTCCTCCCACAGTCCAAAGACAGGCCGGTTAGGTGCTTTGGCGATCCTAAATTGGCCCTAGTGTGTGTCCTGCGGTGGGTTGACACCCTGCCCAGGATTGGTTCCTGCCTTGTGCCCTGTGTTGGCTGGGATTGGCTCCAGCAGACTCCCGTGACCCTGTGTTCGGATTCAGTGGGTTGGGAAATGGATGGATGGATTCTGCTGTGTATGGTACAGTGGTAAAGTAATTGGTGCAGCCACCTCACAGACCCCGCAATCTGGGTTTGAATCTCACGCCTGCTCGTTGTCCACGTGGACTTTTTCTCCCAATTCCAAAAGACGGGCGCGCAGGTAAGTGGATGCTACAGTAGTCTTCCACTTTGTCCAGAGCCATTTCCTGCATTGCACCCATTACTGCCAGGATAGGTTCCAGCCCCTGAAAAGCGTACATTGAATTAAGCAGGTTTGAAAATGTTATGTTAAATTATTCAATTGTTCTTTACTTATTTAAACTTTAACATAAAATAGTAACATTTCATGATTATGTCTTGTATTTATTGTTTATTTCAAAATGTACCCACGTTTACTATGTAAATTGCTTTGTGATAGTCTTCAAAACAAACACTGATTGATAGTCTGAAAACATAAGAGGCACAGCGCTTAAAAGATGGCTAAGATGACTATCTGCATAATGAACGTGATTGTTCCCAGGATTGGTTCTAGATTCTAGGACTCCAGATCCGGACCGGGATAAGCTGGTACTGAAAATAGATTCATTAAAAAAAGTGTACATTCATGTATTCCATCCACCCATCTTCCAAACTCCTATCCCAGCAAATGTCAGATCCAAACCAGGAACAATCTGTGGACAGGGAGCCAGCCCTTCAGGGTGTATACACACACGGATATCAGAGGTGTTCTATAATACAGTAGATAGATAATAATACATCTTATTTATATAGCACATTTCCCATACATTAATAAATATGAAAGATATCATATCATATAGATAGATATTCTTTTTACTTTTTAAAAACTACCATTATTGAGATAAAAATTAAACAACTAACATCACACAATAGGTATAACTAACTATATGACAGAAACAAAATGTACTTTTCGTTATGCTATTATTATGAACAATTTCTGAAGCAGAGGGAGGGAAAAAATTAGAACACAAAGTGTAACTCATCAACGCGTTCACGTAACACATCATTGACACACCGCACATGCCTAAAGTTTTCTATATTCTTTACAGATTTCTAAAATTAAAACCCACTGAAATTCTTCTTTTTTTTTTTTTTTTTAAACCCCCCTTATAATAGAAACCCCATTTAAATCTTGAAGCCCAGACCCACTAATCTTAATTTTTCATGTTTTCCACATGCTGAGTTTAGATTGACCTATAAAAAAGTTTACAGTGCTCATATTTGCTCTCTGTTCTTTTTGTTAAATGTTAAAGTCTCATGCAAAACATAAAACATGGGAAAACTCTCTGAGACATCACAAAAAGGACAAGCATCAGAAAGCCCAGGGCTAATTATTGCCAAAAAGGAGTTCACCACTAGTAGGCCATGTAACTGCCTCCACTGCATATCCCTCATCCTGTTAGCCAGTGGTGGCTTGTACAGCGAACACTATGCTGGCTTCACTCCATCTGGAACAGCAATCTTATTCCATAGATAGACAGATCGATAAGGAGGATAGGCACTATATGATAGATAGATAGATAGATAGATAGATATGAAAGGCACTATATGATAGATAGATACAGTGGTGCTTGAAAGTTTGTGAACCCTTTAGAAATTTCTATATTTCTGCATAAATATGACCTAAAACATCATCAGATTTTCACTCGAGTCCTTAAAGTAGATAAAGAGAAACCAGTTAAACAAATAAGACACAAATATTATACTTGATCATTTATTTATTAAGGAAAATGATTGAATATTACATATTTGTGAGTGGCAAAAGTACGTGAACCTTTGCTTTCAGTATCTGGTGTGACCCCCCAATAACTGCGACTAAACGTTTCCAGTAACTTTTGCTCATTCCTGCACATTGGCTTAGAGGAATTTGAGCCCATTCCTCCGTACAGAAGAGCTTCAACTCTGGGATGTTGGTGGGTTTCCTCACATGAACTGCTCTCTTCAGGTCCTTCCACAACATTTCGATTGGATTAAGGTCAGGACTTTGACTTGGCCATTCCAAAACATTCACTTTATTCTTCTTTAACCATTCTTTGGTAGAACGACTTGTGTGCTTAGGGTTGTTGTCTTGCTGCATGACCCACCTTCTCTTGAGATTCAGTTCATGGACAGATGTCCTGACATTTTCCTTTAGAATTCTCTGATATAATTCAGAATTCATTGTTCCATCAATGAAGGCAAGCCATCCTGGCCCAGATGCAGCAAAACAGGCTCAAACCATGATACTACCACCACCATGTTTCACAGATTGGATGAGGTTCTTATGCTGGAATGCAGTGTTTTCCTTTCTCCAAACATAACACTTTTTATTTAAACTAAAAAGTTCTATTTTGGTCTCATCCATCCACAAAACATTCCTCCAATAGCCTTCTGGTTTGTCCTCGTGATCTTTAGCAAACTGCAGACGAGCAGCAATGTTTTTTTTGGAGAGCAGTGGCTTTCTCCTTGCAACCCTGCCATGCACACCATTGTTGTTCAGTGTTCTCCTGATGGTGGACTCATGAACATGAACATTAGCCAATGTGAGAGAGGCCTTCAGTTGGGGTCCTTTGTGACCTCGCCGACTATTACACGCCTTGCTCTTGGAGTGATCTTTGTTGGTCGACCACTCCTGGGGAGGGTAACAATGGTCTTGAATTTCCTCCATTTGTACCCAATCTGTCTGACTGTGGATTGGTGGAGTCCAAACTCTTCAGAGATGGTTTTGTAACCTTTTCCAGCCTGATGAGCATCAACAACTCTTTTTGTGAGGTCCTCAGAAATCTCCTTTGTTCCCGCCATGATACACGTCCACAAACGTGTGTTGTGAAGAGCAGACTTTGATAGATCCTGTTCTTTAAATAACACAGGGTGCCCACTCACACCTGATTGGCATCCCACCAGACTCGAATTTCACCTTCAAACTAACTGCCAATCCTAGAGGTTCACATACTTTTGCCACTCACAAATATGTAATATTCGATCATTTTCCTCAATAAATAAATGACCAAGTATAATATTTTTGTCTCATTTGTTTAACTGGTTTCTCTTTATCTACTTTTAGGACTTGAGTGAAAATCTGATGATGTTTTAGGTCATATTGATGCAGAAATATAGAAAATTCTAAAGGGTTCACAAACTTTCAAGCACAAGTGTAGATAGATAGATAGATAGATAAGGAGGGAAGGCACTATATGACAGATAGATAAGGAATAAAGGTATTAGATAGATAAGGAGGGAAGGCACTATATGATAGATACTGTACTTTATTTGTCTCCAAGGGCACATTAAACCTTTACAGACCTCAATGCTGATATTAGCACTGCCAATTTACTTAACCTTCAGTTGAGGAGTAAATATATGGGGGTGTTAATCTTTTGTACATTTATACTCCAAATTATATGCGTATTTATCCATCCAACCATCCATTTTCTAACCCGCTGAATCCGAACACAGGGTCACGGGGATCTGCTGGAGCCAATCCCAGCCAACACAGGGCACAAGGCAGGAATCCAATCCCGGGCAGGGTGCCAACCCACCGCAGGACACACCCACACACACCCACACACACAGCCCAATTTAGAATCACCAATCCACCTAACCTGCATGTCTTTGGATTGTGGGAGGAAACCGGAGCGCCCGGAGGAAACCCACGCAGACACGGGGAGAACATGCAAACTCCACGCAGGGAGGACCCGGGAAGCGAGCCCGGGTCTCCTAACTGCGAGGCAGCAGCGCTACCACTGCGCCACCGTGCCGCCCTATGCGTATTCATACATAGTGAAATTCAGATGAATGGCAACAGTTTTAACAATGAAGAATAAAGGATTCATTTGGTGGCAAACTAAGTAAAAAATCGTTAATCGACTTTATAGCAGCAATCTGAACGTTGTCTGTATGTCTGCAGCCTGAGCTTGTTCTGTTGTTTTGCTCACGAATGAACGCGTCTCTTTGCATACCATTTGAATATGCAAGCTCGAGCTATCGCTGGCTGGGTTTTTATCGCGTCTTACGCGACGTCGAAATTCTTTCGAGCCTACTGGGAAGTCCCGCGACTTTTATTTCCAGAAACCGGTAAACGTCCAGCGGCCTCGTGCGTCTTTAAGAGCGCGGGCTACGAAGTGATGATTCACGAGCGCCACCGCAGTGTGAGTTGGGAGGTGGGTTTGCGCACGCATGCGCGGATGGCATAGAGTGGCACACTTGAAGCAGTTTTCATATTTGGCACGGAGACGACCGACTGCTCTGATGTTTGACTTCGCACGTTGGTTAGGAAGGCGGCAGAAAAAAAAAAAAGTTAACTGAGTGAGGCAATTATAATTCTACATTCCCAAGGACTGGATAAAGCAAGTGAAGAATTAAAAACTGAGACAAACGCCGTAAACTTAAACTTGGACTTCGCGGCGAGCGGTGAAGTGCTTTGGAGACATGGTCGCATCTTCGTAGGGTAAATCATTGGAGAAGACCGACTCGGGGTAAGTGTTGCGCTTTATTTCTGAATTGCGTCCGTTTTTTTATCGCTTTATTTCAGCATGTTGTGTGCCGTGTCATTATAGTCGCGGAAAATGCAGCTTTGGCAAGAGTGCGTAAGGAAGGCAGGGAGAGAGACGAATGAACCTACAGACCTTGTATCCTTTGTTCCAGCCTACCAGTGAAGGAGAGCTCCCTAGACTCGTAGTCACTCCGCACGCTCACGAGTCTTTATGAGCCGAGCGGCTGGGCTTTTGTTTAAAGGGTAGAGATCCCATTCGACAGTCACAAACGACGTTATTAAGCCCTCGTGGAGATAGGACTGAGCATCGCGGAGCCGCCGCAGTGTGCTGGCGCAGAGAAGCCTGGACGCCGGGCGTGGAGCGGCGGGAGAGGGAGTGTCCTAAGGAGCCAGACGAATCCCGCTCTGTACGTCGCTTTGTATTTGATCCCCGCTGAAAGATTTGTTACTTTTGTTACCACAGTAACGGATGTCATTGTGCACTTTCGATGTGTTTGTGTCGGGATGCATCCGCCTTTTTTCAATTTTCGGGTGTGAGATCGATCCTCCGATCGTTCCAGTTTTTATATTAGAAGTGTAAGGAGCAATATCTGAGTACTGCGACATGTTAACCTGAGTCGCCTGACTGTATAGGTGCCTAAAAACTGACACGCCGAGGATGCTGAGTGTTTGCTGTTAGTCCTCATTTGACGGTTAAACAGACTGCTTGGTGCTATCACACCGCTTGGCTACAACGTATGCAAATAATTTTTTTTTTCTCAATAGATTCTGGGAAGGAGGAGAGTGTGCTTCCCCCTGGGTTTTGGGCTTTCCCAAAGGATACGTTTTTACAAGCACCGATGGCTCATTTAATAAACGTGTCGAAATAGGTCTTTATTTGTGATAACACATTTATGTGCGGCATTTCAATTTCTCGACTACCGTCACTCACGTACTTGTCATTCCTGCAGCTGTAAAACGTGCTTAGCGAGTATGTACTGGTTAGGAAACCTGGGATTGGGCCAGACATGAGACCACTACAATGAAGAATAAATAGAGGATTTCGAGGTTTGGCCGAGGCCTGATACACATCCATTAAAACATTATGGATGGTCTTAGTAATTTAAAGCCAATATGTGAAGTTCGTTTTTTTTTTAATTCTTGGAAATTTAAAAATCTTGAAATGTCAAACTCGGGGGTTACAATGAGCAAGAGCTTAGGCTGGCATCAGTGAGATACAAAGCGGGACCAACTCTGTCTTGGGGTAAACTTGAGCTGGGTCAGTCTCACAGCAGGCCTGTCACTATAAGGGAAATCGGCAAATAAACACACGTTTGAGTAGAAATGGCAACTGCAGACATACAGTGGTGTGAAAAACTATTTGCCCCCTTCCTGATTTCTTATTCTTTTGCATGTTTGTCACACAAAATGTTTCTGATCATCAAACACATTTAACCATTAGTCAAATATAACACAAGTAAACACAAAATGCAGTTTTTAAATGATGGTTTTATTATTTAGGGAGAAAAAATCCAAACCTACATGGCCCTGTGTGAAAAGTAATTGCCCCTTGTTAAAAAATCACCTAACTGTGGTGTATCACACCTGAGTTCAATTTCCGTAGCCACCCCCAGGCCTGATTACTGCCACACCTGTTTCAATCAAGAAATCACTTCAATAGGAGCTGCCTGACACAGAGAAGTAGACCAAAAGCACCTCAAAAGCTAGACATCATGCCAAGATCCAAAGAAATTCAGGAACAAATGAGAACAGAAGTCATTGAGATCTATCAGTCTGGTAAAGGTTATGAAGCCATTTCTAAAGCTTTGGGACTCCAGCGAACCACAGTGAGAGCCATTATCCACAAATGGAAAAAACATGGAACAGTGGTGAACCTTCCCAGGAGTGGCCGGCCGACCAAAATTACCCCAAGAGCGCAGAGACGACTCATCCGAGAGGTCACAAAGACCCCAGGACAACGTCTAAAGAACTGCAGGCCTCACTTGCCTCAATTAAGGTCAGTGTTCACGACTCCACCATAAGAAAGAGACTGGGCAAAACGGCCTGCATGGCAGATTTCCAAGACGCAAACCACTGTTAAGCAAAAAGAACATTAGGGCTCGTCTCAATTTTGCTAAGAAACATCTCAATGATTGCCAAGACTTTTGGGAAAATACCTTGTGGACTGATGAGACAAAAGTTGAACTTTTGGAAGGCAAATGTCCCGCTACATCTGGCGTAAAAGGAACACAGCATTTCAGTAAAAGAACATCATACCAACAGTAAAATATGGTGGTGGTAGTGTGATGGTCTGGGGTTGATTTGCTGCTTCAGGACCTGGAAGGCTTGCTGTGATAGATGGAACCATGAATTCTACTGTCTACCAAAAAATCCTGAAGGGGAATGTCCGGCCATCTGTTCGTCAACTCAAGCTGAAGCGATCTTGGGTGCTGCAACAGGACAATGACCCAAAACACACCAGCAAATCCACCTCTGAATGGCTGAAGAAAAACAAAATGAAGACTTTGGAGTGGCCTAGTCAAAGTCCTGACCTGAATCCAATTGAGATGCTATGGCATGACCTTCAAAAGGCGGTTCATGCTAGAAAACCCTCAAATAAAGCTGAATTACAACAATTCTGCAAAGATGAGTGGGCCAAAATTCCTCCAGAGCGCCGTAAAAGACTCATTGCAAGTTATCGCAAACGCTTGATTGCAGTTATTGCTGCTAAGGGTGGCCCAACCAGTTATTAGGTTCAGGGGGCAATTACTTTTTCACACAGGGCCATGTAGGTTTGGATTTTTTCTCCCTAAATAATAAAAACCATCATTTAAAAACTGCATTTTGTGTTTACTTGTGTTATATTTGACTAATGGTTAAATGTGTTTGATGATCAGAAACATTTTGTGTGACAAACATGCAAAAGAATAAGAAAGCAGGAAGGGGGCAAATAGTCTTTCACACCACTGTAAGTAAGGTACCTCAGTCTGGAACTGCACTGTGCCCCGTTTGAACTTCAGCATGGCTTTATTGGTGTTGAGATTGTTTTGAGTCACCAGAGGGTTACTATGTAATAACTAATGATTATACACATTCAGTTCAATTCAGTTTTATTGTCCTGAGATGGAAAATTGGTTTGTCGGCGGGCTTTACAGGGAGACTATGGCATAACATTAAAATCCCATCACAAAGAACGCGGCCAATAAACATAAACTTGGTACAAAGAAATATAGCAGGGAGCGCTTAATGGAGAGAAATAAAAAAAAAGAGAGAGAGAGAAATCTTCATCTTGCCAAATGAGTGGTGCGAATGATCGCCGTCCATCTCTTGATTTAAAACAGCAAATGTTTATTAAAGGTGAAGATTAATAGCAATTGTGATAAAGGAGTGTATTGACAGGGTTGCTCTTTATCCTTGGAACCTTGAACCTCCGAGCTGGTGGTACCAGCAGAAATTGAGGATGCAGGCCTGTCTGAGAGAAGGCCCCTCTGCTTTCCGTAAGATTTGCTTCTTAAACAAGTCTGTGAGATTGGACTGTTGAGATCTTGTTTTACTGCTCCGTTCTCTTTTTGTTACTGACATTAAGATTTCCAAACCAAGTCCAGCAGCTCAAAAAAGTCAATCGGAGATGTATAAAAGAGAAGCATAATGGAAGGACTCCCACTAAACGGTAGAGGTGCTGCTGCACGTTTTGCAGGTGACTTCTGTGTTTTTGTTAAAAGTCAGTTCTTCATCTGTGTTTGTCACCCGATATTTATAACTGTCAAGATGTAGAAATGATAGAAGCAACATTGACTCCACTGCGTCCTCAAATGCTGTCGGATTCATTGCAGACTCCATATACACTTGCCTAAAGGATTATTAGGACCACCATACTAATACGGTGTTTGACCCCCTTAATTCTACGTGGCATTGATTCAACAAGGTGCTGAAAGCATTCTTTATAAATGTTGGCCCATATTGATAGGATAGCATCTTGCAGTTGATGGAGATTTGTGGGATGCACATCCAGGGCACAAGCTCCTCTGCTCCACCACATCCCAAAGATGCTCTATTGGGTTGAGATCTGGTGACTGTGGGGGCCATTTTAGTACAGTGAACTCATTGTCATGTTCAAGAAACCAATTTGAAATGATTCGAGCTTTGTGACATGGTGCATTATCCTGCTGGAAGTAGCCATCAGAGGATGGGTACATGGTGGTCATGAAGGGATGGACATGGTCAGAAACAATGCTCAGGTAGCCCGTGGCATTTAAACAATGCCCAATTGGCACTAAGGGGCCTAAAGTGTGCCAAGAAAACATCCCCCACACCATTACACCACCACCAGCAGCCTGCACAGTGGTAACAAGGCATGATGGATCCATGTTCTCATTCTGTTTACGTCAAATTCCGACTCTACCATTTGAATGTCTCAACAGAAATCGAGACTCATCAGACCAGGCAACATTTTTCCAGTCTTCAACTGTCCAATTTTGGTGAGCTCGTGCAAATTGTAGCCTCTTTTTCCTATTTGTAGTGGAGATGAGTGGCACCCGGTGGGGTCTTCTGCTGTTGTAGCCCATCCGCCTCAAGGTTGTGCGTGTTGTGGCTTCACAAATGCTTTGCTGCATACCTCGGTTGTAACGAGTGGTTATTTCAGTCAAAGTTGCTCTTCTATCAGCTTGAATCAGTCGGCCCATTCTCCTCTGACCTCTAGCATCAACAAGGCATTTTCGCCCACAGGACTGCCACATACTGGATGTTTTTCCCTTTTCACACCATTCTTTGTAAACCCTAGAAATGAAAATCCCAGTAACTGAGCAGATTGTGAAATACTCAGACCGGCCCGTCTGGCACCAACAACCATGCCACGCTCCAAATTGCTTAAATCACCTTTCTTTGCCATTCTGACATTCAGTTTGGAGTTGAGGAGATTGTCTTGACCAGGACCACACCCCTAAATGCATTGAAGCAACTGCCATGTGATTGGTTGATTAGATTAATGAGAAATTGAACAGGTGTTCCTAATAATCCTTTAGGTGAGTGTATATCATAGATGCATACGTTTAGGACGTATTTGTCACTAATCTCTTTGTACTCAAGGTAAAGGTGTCATTTCACCCTACTTTCTCCTGTATCAATCTATGGCTAACACGATACAACACTCTACTGCTACTCAAGGAAGGAAAGCCAACCTTGACTACACAGCCCGTCTTCTCTGGATGTCCATTTTTCTTTGGTGGCCTGTCTTCACAGCTGGCTTTTAGTTCTGGTAAATGCATTTGACTTTTTTCTGTTGTTACTCTTTTTTTTTTTTTCTTAGTTTGTTTTTAGAAAGTGCGCCTCAAAATCAACATTTTGCCTTGTCTGCTTGACGAAGGTGTTTAGTTTTGTATACACACAATTTGTAAGGATTACAAGAAAGTGCAGAGCACAAGTTGCTCCTCGGTGAATGTGCACAGATTCTGCAGATGGCTGTCTGGGAGTGCCGCTGTGGTCCACCCTGAAATGGTCTCATTGGACACGGCGAGGCTAGAAAGAGAGGATTTGAAGTGGGGGTCACATGGTAGGCCAAACCGAGCAAAGTTAAAAGATTGGTCTGTTTGAACAAGCTCAACTGTGCAAGTTGCCATTTACAAAAACACTAAAAAAAAAAAAGCTGTCCCTAGCAGTAAGGGTGGCACCAATATTAAAATGGTTTATACATCGTAACTTCCAGACATGGATACGTTTATAAACGTTTGACATTAGTGAGGCGGGCACAGCAGCTGGAATCCTAAACGTTAAAGCACAGAGTTTCTAATCGAGTCGCAGTCTCCGTCTATTAGCGTCCTCTCGGTGAGTCACTTAAAGGCCCTGTACTTTACTTGAACTCTTTCAGGGCTGATGTCGACTTTTGTCAAAATTCAGGAGTAGAGGACGGTAATCGGCTGCAAACTGCAACAAAACTGGCTGTTGCGCTTTAGTTTGACTCTCTTTGCTAGAAGTAAAGTTACATAGCTTTGTTAATTTGACCTTGATTCCCTACGCATGCCTGAGTAATTAAGAGCAAACGGCCTCTACAATGGCACCGACATCTGTTGAGAGACCAAAGTGAATGTGCATAACAAAATACTCCGCGGACGTTTTACGTAATTTCGTTGACTAGGACTCTGACTTGTCGGACTCCACGTTTGATGCAAGTGATCTGGATCACTTTCGAAAATTAAGGTAAGGTACCAGCATCGTCTAATTGGTCACCAGCTGATCGTAGTGCTGAACACTTTTTTGTGTAGCTGATGCTCCTACAGCAGCGTCCGCTTGGGAGGACCACTGCTTATGATGACGAGTGGTACAAACCATATTGCGTCACCGGCACTGCCACCCTCCTGCTGTGCGAAGAAAGCCAGGCAGCCGGCCCACCGTGCATTCCTGCGGACCATTGTGGAGCCCTCAAACAGACTCTGCCGCCAGTGATGCCAAACGTGTGCCAACAGCAGCCATGGCATGTAGCTACAGATGTTTTATGTTGATTTATGTGCTTTGTGAGCTTTTAAAAAAACTCTTACTTTTTGGAAAAAATATTCAGCCCTCAAAGAGTTAATATAACATTCTTGGATGGAGACATCTAACAATTACACAGCAATATGGGGGGGGGATTGGGACAATTTTGAGACTTTCCCAAAAGTTGTCAGAGTGTCGAGTGGCCTTGAGAGCACCGTCCCTGTGCACGCAGTGGAGAAGCCGTGTCTGGGGGTGCTGCTGTCGGTGGTCTTCTAGCACCTGCGGGAGCATTTTATTTTATTTTTTCTCTTGTCAATTTAAAAATGGAAACTTGCTGCCGGACTGCGTTCAATTTAAGTTTTTATCATCCAGCTTGATTCACAGGCCATGCTTCATGTCTGGCAGGATGGTGTATCCTGGAACTGTAAGAGTGACATTTGGAGATGCCATTTGCTGATGGGTCGCAGTATTCTGCGAAGTGCCACATTCTCTTTGCTTTGTCGTTGTAGTACTAGGGTGTTGTACTGTGTTGGCCATTATGAATGTAGAGAAAAGCCCAGCAAAATGACACCTTTTATTGGCTCACAATATTCAGGCTTTCGGGGCAACTCAGACCCCTTCTTCAGGCAAGACGGTTAGTTGACAAATAAAAACGACTAAATAAATATCTGTGTGTACTGCATCCCCTGTGATAAACCGGCTGTCGTGTCCACCTTGTGACCGTACGTTGGTGTGTTTCAGAGCGACTTGTGTGGAAAGTAGCCGAGCCGTTTTTTGTTTGTCATGTTTTAGCTTCTTGCTGCTCCATCTTCCCCCCCTGGCATGAAATCAATGCGTTTGTCTGGATGGTACTGAGACAAGTATGTTTGAAAAAATGTATTACTTTAGCTTAGCACACAATGAATATTTGTACAACTGAAAAGTCCTGTTTGCCTAAGAAAGGACGGGCTGAGAGAAGCACAATGGTTTATCTGTAAGGCCACACATTTCTATTTGGGAGCATATCTGCTCTTTTAGCAAGTAAAGCCGAGCTGACGTGTGCGTTTGTTTTGTGTAGTAAAACTGTAGAGACGAGCTCAAGTGGAGGTTTGTAGAATTAGTCATTAGCCGGATTAGACGAACGTCACCCTCTGTCTTGGGGAGGTCTCCTACTAAAAGGGTGTCTTGTATATTTGGAAATGACAGATTCAATTAAAAAAAAAAAAACAATAGGCACGGATAAGCCGGGGTTTACTAAATGGCTTTGGTTGGCACCGTTAGCAGAACTTTTTAAATATGTTCACTTGCCCCCCCGTGGTTTGCAGTGATGGCAGAGAAAACATTTTGAATCTGTTTTCTTGTGATAGAATGGAAGCTGATGATGACCAACGCTGGCAATCGGCATCAAAAGGTCCATTTGAAGACCCACCATTCCCTCTCGTTTCGTGGCCAAGAGCCCTGTCTTCAAGTCAAAGTTATTTGTTATTTAACAATATTTTAGTAAACAATACATGATTTATGGGAAGAAGTGAGCGTACAACTGAATGACGTTGACACGTGGATTATGCCGTGAGACTAAGGTTAGATTTTGTTTTTCTTGGGACTTTTTAATATTGCTTGCTGTTCCCAGCATTGGACATCATAGGCTCTCATTCTATTAGAAACGTTATACAATACAGTTTATTTTTGTAGAGCCCAAAATCACACAGGAAGTGCCGCAACGGGCTTTAACAGGCCCTGCCTCTTGACAGCCCCCCAGCCTTGACTCTCTGAGAAGACAAGGACAAACTCCCAATAAAAACCTTGTAGGGAAAAATGGAAGAAACCTCGGGAAAGGCAGTTTAAAGAGAGACCCCCCAACGTTGTTGTTGTTGTTCTTTATAAAAACGTCCGATCTAAAGTTTTTCTTGACTATCACTACAAACCGAATGGGGTTAGTAACACATTTTAAAAAAAAAAAAGTTCCACTTTTGAGTGAAGTATTACTTTAATACGGTGGGGGGGGGGGCGCTTGAGTCAAAAGTGACGGGCAGGTCAGACTCGAGCAACTTCCTTTACTTCTATATAGTGCCTTGCTGTAGTGAATCCCACGTCGCATTGTTTTATAAGCGCAAACCTATGGCTTTGTTAGTTTTATTTGTTTGTGATTGTGGAGGATATGCAAGTTGGGCGACTTACTCGAGTTAGTGGGGCTCAGCGACGAGGACAGAACCAGCAACTCGGGGTGTTTTTAGTGCTTGGCACAGTTGTTTCCGTATTCAGTCTGAACATTTGTCACTTACCTGAATTGTTTTAGGGTCACACAATCGGCAGTTTTGTGGCGTACTATTTGTTTTCTTGGCCTCTGAGCAACACTGCCTGTTTTCTCGCTTTGTTTTGTGCCGAGTGGCCACATTTACTTGAGTCAGGGTAAGAACAAATGTGAATTTCACAATACAGACTACAGGATTACTCCACAGTACACTAAACTTACTGTTGAAACTTGTCAAGAGAGTAATTATATCGGTAAGGTCATGAATTGAAGGACAAGTATTCAGAAGCATAGTGTCTGCATTGATTACTGATGTCCTTGCCTGACCGTGTCAGATTAAACAACTGCAAATTCCTGGACATGTCTAACTTACTGACTGGCTGATGACCTTCCAGAGACCCTGTATTTTTTTTTTTTTTCTTTCTGACGGCCAATAGCACGCTGTCTGATGGAGTCAGGGCTGTCCGAAGCATTAACAGGTATGGCGAGTTCAGACGCCATTCCATATTGTCGTGGCACTTGAAATACAAGACATCAGACAAACTTCTCTTTTGTTTTGTAATGTCCAAAACCGCAGTGCCCCCATCTTGTACTTCCAGGTGAGCATTCATTGTTTGTCAGCTCTCCTACACACACACACACACACACACACACACACACAGAGCTCATCCCTACAACTAACGATAACTCAGACCTGTTTGTTTTATGGGAGCAAGTCGAAGACTAGTTAGAGTGAGTTGTTGCGTATGTCAGACTACATGGCAGGTCGTCTTAACAGTTGCACACTGTCGGCTGCCTCTGATGTGCTCAAATTATACAAATGAAGGTTACGGTAGAAAATTGCTCTTAAAGTCCTGTAATGTGACATACCCTAGCCATTGATAGAAGAGGGAATGGATGGAAGGTCCAGTCAGTTTATTTCTCAGATATACGCCAGCAGCATCCTCTCGCAAGAGTCTGAGAAGATGGTGGTGATGCCGACAAAAGAGTCATTAGATTAAGGCTTGCTTTTGGTGTCGTTAAAGAGGAATGTTGAAAAACTGGCCCTGATACAAGTGATGGCTGCCTCTCACTAGGGCCGAGGAATGCAGTTTTCACTTACAAACCACTACATCCTCTCCTTTATTTTTTTTAACCCTCTTGTCAGTAGAGTTTTGCACATTGTATTTGTATTTGTTTCCTTCCCATTTAAAACTTCAGATGCATTGCCTTACCAGCATGGTGGATAAACCGGAATCCCTTTTTTATTGTTTTTATATAATTCAGTTTATTTCCTTTGGCTAATACAAAAGATGTTTTCCGCAGTGCCGATCATCCTACAGACTAACAGCAGGTGCCCTCAACTGCCTGACAGCTGACGTTTGTGTTAACCAGTGCTGGTGCTTTTTGTCATTTTTGTTTTCATCTTTCGATCCGTTTGCAAAGGCACTTGATCAAATCAAGAGGGAGGCACAGACTGTCCGAACTGTACGCATGAAAGGCAGGAGCCACAATCGCACAGCCAGTCCCCTTTAATTTTACGGTAGGGCACAGCTTGCATAACATACTGTACATCCAGTAAGTGCTTTATTAGGCCTACCTGCTGATTATTGCAGATGGGCGTCTACACTAAACGGTTTCTCATGCGACTTCAGCTCAGTATCTGCAGCACACCGACATCATTAAGGGGTTCTGTTGTCGCTCAAACCAACATTTGACTTGCATGGTCTAAGTGACTTTGACCGTTTCATGATCCGTAATGTTCTTTGTGGAGAGACCAGCATCTTGACACGTCTGTATTCGTGGGAGTGTCGCTCGCTGTAGTCTCTAGAGTCTATAGAGGCTGATAAAATAAGCCAAATTGTCAAGTAAGTGGCAGTTCTGTGGGCAAAACGGCCTTCTTAATGAGAGCGTATAAAGGAGACTTGGTCCAGATACAGAAATGCCACATGTGCTCAAATAACGGCTCTTTCTAAAAGCGGTATGGAGAAGGGCGTCAGTGGACCCTGAAACAGATTTGACTCCACTCCTTTCCTCTAAGAGTGAGTCTGTGGTCATCACGTGACCCCCGAACTAGGCGACTGGAGAGTGGAAAGGTGTTGCACTTCCGACGAATTTCAATGGCTGCTGTGACATGAAGTTAGGAGGGTCACAATGTGGGGTGACCAGCGTGGCTCAGTCCTGCCTTGTGTCAACGGAACAGGCTTGTGGTGGTGTTCGAGTAGCGTGGGAGACTTTTCCTAGCTAGCGTCACACTCCTCAATAATACTTGGGTTTGCTATCCTTTTATGGTCACAGTTTACCTTTTTTTTTTTTTATGGGTATTCGCATCATAATGGTGCACAATATCCTAAAACATGCATTACGTCAAGCTGGATCTATAATACATGATGGTTATTTGGTTTGACACCAGTGGTCAGCACACACCCTATATTTTAATCTAAAATGGCACCTTTGGATTGAGGTTGAGTTGCAAGTTGTGACCAAGAAGTGTGTAGGAACTGTGTGATGTTACTGAGTGGCCATGGGCTATTTCTGCAGTTTGCTAAATCTTTGTCTTTAAAGAAATGAGGCCCTTCTGGAAGTTTAAAGGTGACCTAAACTCTCCCTCTCTCGATACTGAATCGTAGCTGGTTTTTAAAATGGATGTTGAGGTTTACGTATTCGGCACTGTATACAATCCGTTTTGGTTTTGCTTGTTTGTAGTTTGGTTTGTGCCACATCAGAAACTTCTTCTATACAGGCACCATACAGAACACCTCTAGGTAACAACCACTCGCTGAGCTCCGCTTCATGCACATGACTGAATTAAGCCCGTCTGATGTATTAATGTAATAAGTTTGCTCCGTGCTGGCTGCTTTGATCTTGTACTTTTCGGCAAAGCTCTTGATGGCCTGCGTGGTGTACAGTAATCAGAGTTGAATATCCTTAAATAATCATTAAAAAAAAGTCTTCAGTTATTAGTGCTGTGGTCAACACTTGAGCCACACGGTTCCAGATGCTTGTGATTTATTCCCAGGTTGTGTGGCCTCCACATATTTTCTTGGGCTTCCTTGTATGGACAGCTGCCTGTTGAACAGATGACAGGTTGGTGTTAAGAGCTCATCTTGTGCAGCGTTGGAGTGCATTCTTGTGATGGTGGTTTCATTGTTCATCTCCCATCTTTAGTTAGAGGTAGCACTTATTGTATAGGGTGCTCCAGATCGTCTGGATGACTTTGGTTTATGTCTGGACGATTCCAGTTCGGCGTTCACACACTTCGATGGTCCGGGATTTTTTGGGTGATTTTTCCATGTAATAAACTTAATAGGTTTTATAGTGTAATGAAAATTGCATAATTAGATCTGGACCACCCTATTTGCATTAGAGCAACTCGGTGAAACAGACCCAGCAGAGCTGGACTGGACTTTTTGCTCTCTTTGAACATCTGGCCCATTGTGTTACTCATAAAATTTTATTAAAAAAAAAAAAAAAATTGGCAAACATTGTAGAAAAAAAAAATTAGAATTAGGTAAGTTTTCACATTATTAAAGTGCTGTGTCTTAAGGTGTACTTTATTACTTGAGTAAAATAGAAAGTCTGAAGCGCCGGTGTGGTAGTTAATGTGCCGTTTCACCCTTTCCAGTTTTTATTGTAGTGGTTATCTTAATTTCAAAGGTGATTTTCTGTACGTTGTCCCCGTGTTATAAGGAGCAGGCCGTGATTGTTAACAGGCAGCTTGTGGAAAATGTGCACTCCATCAAAAGCTAGTGAAAAGCACTGATTAATTGCTGCTTCTATCTCCAAATGGGAATTTATGATTTGATTTTTTGCAAAGACTGTGGTTCAAGATGGGGTGTGTGTGTGTTTTTTTTTTTTTCCTTCCTTGACTGTTTCACATCATCATGCCTATGAAGTGTGGCTCTCTGAGTCCTGTCAGAAATGTTTAAAATGTGGGTTTTAATGCATGTCCTGTGCTCTGACCTCCAAAGGTCATGTGAAACGACCATTTCCTCTTGGTGATTTACTAAAGTATGTCAAACACCTCAACAAATCTACCATTGCTTTTATTTTTTTTGTAGATGCTTTTCTGCAGACATAACTGTATTTTCTGCATTAAGCGTGAGAATGCTTTGACCTTGATTTTTTTTTTAAATTTTTTTTTCCTCTCTGTATATATTTAGTTTTGGAATTGATCACAGGGAGTAACTGTAGATTTTGCTGTTTCATGTGATCTGGAGAAGCTGCTTGTAGTGCCGATGTTTGTTTTCAGCTAATTCAGCACCTGATGGTTTCCTTCAGTGCTTGCTGTCTGCACAAGTCAGTCTGGTGTCGCCATACAGAATGCAGCTGACTTCACCGTCTCCTGCTCGTTGTGATTTCTGTTGTTTAGGTCCATTCCTCAAGTCACATGACCTTTTTTAAAATTTATTTTTCATTTTATTCTTCTTTCTGGGTTAATCATTGTCAGTGCACTGAAGCAACAAAGAAAATAAAATGATGAAACCTCAGCTTTTAGCATTAGTATTTTCAGATTGCTCTCCAGGTATTCAGCTCGTTGTAACGAAGAATTCATTCTTGCTTTTATTATAACCATAGTATGACATGTTTCTTTATGGCTAACGGCTCCTGTCTAATCTGGAAGCCAATTTATTCTCCTGCTGCTTCTTCATGTCATTCTACATCAGCTTTTTTATTGCCAAGCTAACAGTAGAGTTTGAAAATGTATCTGCAGTCTACCCACCGCATTCAAACAGCAGAACGGATTTGTTCACACAGATGTATGGAGGGTAGTGCACAGTGCTGCACATGGTCTCGTGGGTTGACTTTATACACCCACTTTCTAAAAAGCTTTTTCTTTATCAGTACATGGTACTGCAGTATCAATGCGCATCACTCCATAGCTCCAGCTTCAAGTCAGGTGTCTTATATTCCACACATCTTCAAGATGGATTTTACCCATAGACATTTTTTTTTCTGTGATCTGGCATGTTCCCAGTCAAGGAATAGGAATCCAGCCATTCAGGTTTTAGTGAACTTTCTAACCTTTTTTTTTTTGCTGATCCCAAATGGGAAGAACTGCACAACAGTATGCACAGTGGATGTAAGAAGTTAGAAACGCTCACCTGCACATGGAGCTCTGTGTTTAAAACGTATTGGTCACGGTAACTGGATGGCTTCTCGTATCGGCTCTGAATTTTCCTCCAGATACACCCAGGCATGCTTATCAGTTTCATTGACGACTGTAAATCGGCCCGGTGCTTTTGAGTATGCCTTGTGATAAATTGGGATCTTGTCTAAGGTGCTGCTAGGGTAGGCACACTAACTTCCCACATCACTCACGTGGATAAGTGGGTTAAAAACATTGGATGGATTGTAAATGCGTGGGTTTCCTCCCACAGTCCAAAGACATGCAGGTTAGGTGCAATGGCGATCCTAAATTGTCCCGTGTGTGTGTGTGTGTGTGTGTGTGTGCGCTTGGGGTGTGTGCTTGGTGTGTGTGTGCACTGTGGTTGGCTGGTGCCCTGCCTGGGGTTTGTTTCCTGCCTTGCTCCCTGTGTTGGCTGGGACAGGCTCCAGCAGACCTCCATGACCCCGTGTTAGGATATAGCGGGTTGGATGATGACTGACTGACTGACTGTAACCACATAGATTCCCTCACAAGAGCTCTATCTGCAAAGACAATGATGAGTAGGTTAGGCGCGGGTTTCTTATTTTGGAACACGCTGGGATACTTGTAAGCAGCAGGCATGTTATTAGGAGAGCTCTGTTTGGACTGCAGTCTGACTATATTAGGCTCAGAGGTTCACCAAGTCAGCAGGGTGCAGGAGTACCAGTGCTGACTCTGAAAGGGTAATACAGACATTGACCTCCCATCTTTATACAGTAACATCCCAGAAACAAGGACGAAAAGGACTTTATCAAATTGATCTAAGCTTTAACTTCAGTAAGAGTTTATTTTTCTGTTACCCAGACTGCTTGTGCTTTTTAGTTACCTGTGTGTAATAAAAACCAAAGATGAATAAATGAATATTTATTCTAGTCAAATAGATAGCAAATGGTTGTGTTTTTAACTAGTTGTACTGTTTTCTTTAGTTTGTGCAGTTAACATCCATAGTTTTGAGATCAAGGATATGGAAGTTATTAAAAATTCTAATATTCTGCAATTCATTTGTTTCTGATTTAAAGAATAATTGTATGAAACCAGCATGTGCATAATTTATTTTATGGATGAAGCAAAGTGATTCTTATACATTGAAATGTGTATGTTGATTATTAATAAATAGTCAAAGGCAGTATGGTGGGGCAGTGGTTAGTATTGCTGAATCCCAAATCCTGAATTTGAATCTTGCACGCCATTGTCATTGTCATGTTCTTCCCGTGTTTGTGTGTTTTTCCTCGGATACTCCTCAACTGTCTTTCCACATCCCAGAGACATGTCTGTTGAGTTAACTTATGATTTTTGCATTGGCTTAATGTGAACATTTTCATGTGTGGCCTTTGTGATAGACTGCCATTCCATCCTGCCTTGAGTCTAAAGTTGCTGGGAATGTGTCCAGTTCCAAACAACTCCAAACTGAGCAAAATGAGCTTGAGAATGTCATGTAATTAAACATGAAGATGAGGTGAATAAGCCTTAATAGCCCTGGCATTTTATGAACGTGTGTGTATACAGATCCATTGAATTGTGGTTTTGAGATTTTTCAGGTAAGGAATACAAAAGGTCTGAGATGAGGCAGATGTTGTAGAACCACCTCTTACCTTCATGTTGGTACCACTTACCTAGCACTCGGCTACAGGTAGTGTAAGGCTCAGATTGATGAAATCCTGCATATTGCTTGGCTCTCCTGTCTGACATTTTACTTAATGGAATGTCGGCTAATGGCAGCAGTCGGAGTTTTTATTAAACAAATCGGTATTTGTTGTCTCTTCAGTCCTCTCTGTATGCTATAATGGCTTACACATACAATAAATACTTCATTGATATTATTAAGCACAGTGCATTATAAATGTTAATGAATACTAAAATGTGCATATACATTATTGACATGAAGAGAATTGAAGTAATTGCCAATCACCTGGTTATCCCGTGTTTTTGGAAGAAGTAGGGCCAACAGAACAGAATATACACAAAGAACAGATAAAGTCAGCAACGGGTTTTCTCAATTTCTGTTGTTTGAAAGCGTAGACATTTTGAATCATTTAGCACCAGCTGTGCTGCCCATCTAAGGCGGGTTGAAATCTAACTAATTAAGGCAGACCTTGGCATTAACACTTGCGGTGCACCGTATAATGCTTATGTCTGTTATATGCCACTTGATATGGGATTCATAAAAGCGGTCTTAATGTTTCTGATGCGGCATCTGTTGGAATGGCAAATGCAATGCATTTTATTCCTACAAATGTCTGATTTGCCATCTTTTGATATGCCAGAGACATAGCAACCAGACAGATACACAGACACTTACCCTTTTAATTAAGGTGGCTTTCATTATTTTAGTGCAGAATGACAATTTCTGCAAGATTTTGTGTGTTACTACAAAATTCTGCCTTTGTCAAGGGGTCAGAGTGTGACGACTTGTTTGTCAGACATGCAGGTAAGAATTTCACTGTAATCTGTGTAGGTAACAGGCACCTGTACTACTATTAATACTATTACTACTTCAGAGATGTTCATCTGTTTCACTGGGATCGGACTGTGGGATCATCTTACCATGACTGCTGCTCCAGAGCTGTCCCCTTTGAAGTGTGGGGGCCTTTTTTTGTTTTTTTTTTATAAAGACCTGTCAGGCCTCTTAAGATCTTTTGCACATAATGGTGAAATGAAAAGAATACTTTCTTGCACATCATAAAGATGTGTTTTAATGAAATGCTCCTTGATTCAACATGCAACAATAGCTAATTTAGTGCCTCGGGGTGGGAGGTTTAGAGATCCACCTTTTACTAGACAATTGTGCCTTTTTTATGAAATACTATTTTAATTATCTTAGTAAAGTTTCACCATTATTAGGCAGTGTTACCTCCTTAGTATAAATATGTTGTTTAAGTTCTTCTTTCCTGGTTTGAGTTCAAAAAATACTGTGCTGCTCTTTGTCTGGAGCAAAGAGGAGAAAGAACAACTTTTACTGAACTATTAAGCAACTGGTTTTATACACTTTTTTTAGTTTGAATAAATTTATTTATAAAAAGATTTATGCTAAGCCTTTGACGTATTTTTTTTTAAGTCCTAATTGTGTAAAATATTGATTATATTAACAATCTTGTCTGTAAGAAATTGAATAAAACCCCCGAGTTGGATTAGGTGGGTTTAAAAATTTGATTTTATATTTTTGGGGAGCTTCTGTAAATTTTAATTTCTCCTTGTGCACAAATAAAGTATACAGTAATTGTTAGCTTGCACAAAATGAAGACTAGATTTTTGTTTTTTTTAAAGCAGATTTACACGTACGCTATCCAGAGTTGGCTCCTGACGTACATGTGATGCTGCTGAAACAAGATTTGGCCCCCAATAAATGGATTAAGCCGGTCTGACGTCGGGTGAGCGAGCAGGACCCACTCTTGTGCTCCCTTAAGGACTCTGATGTAATGAGATCTCCTGCTGTGGCCTCCTCGGTTGCTGGCTTAGCAGTTCTGATGCTCTGTCTACGTTGCCTCAAGTTTCTTTATTGGCCTGAGGTAGACTTTGCTCAGAATCTCATGGAATTAAAATGCCCTGTCTTGCAACACTCTTGTGTACATAATCTCACAAAGAATATTCATATTGTCTCCGTCCCCAGTAGGAAGGGCAAAGTTGTTTTATTTACAGACGTTGTTGACTGCCGCTGCGTGTCAATCGTTCTTGGCCTCGCTTGTGGCTGTCTTCTACTTGTCATAAGATGAAAGCCTGTAGAACTGTGTATCCTCTGAATCTCATATATTAACATTTGTGTGAAAAAGAAAGTAGACAAAGTGTGTGACACCCAGGATTTAATTTTAAAACAATTTACTCATTGAATACTAGCCACAACTTCCATAAATATGCATCTACTTGTTTAAAAGAGAACGGTTATGATACTTATTGCACTTCTATTCTTGGAAATACCTTGAACTCTGGCCAAATCGTTTGACTGCATGCATACATACACACCGACATGTATTGGCCAGGGGGACACACGCAACACCGGACAGTTCATGCCCTCCAGTTTATCACACATTGGAAATCTGTAGAATGATATCTCTACATTTTAGTAACTTTTCTTTAGAGGCGGAGTGGTGGCTTTGCGGCTAGGGATCTGCACTGGTAATCGGAAGGTTGCCGGTTCGAATCCCGTAAATGCCACAAGTGACTCTGCTCTGTTGAGCCCTTGAGTAAGGCCCTTAACCTGCAATGGCTGAGCACTTTGAGTAGTGAGAAAAGCACTGTATAAATGCAAAGAATTATTATTATTGTGCAGTTTTAAAAGAGCAGTGGGATCACCGCTGATCAGCATATGGCATCGGGTCCCCAATCTGTCTTTCAGAGGACAGGATTCATGACCTAAAGGGCAATTCAGACTTTCTCAGTTTCACTTGTTTTTTCCTCCTCCTTCTCCTTAGCAGTGAAATTTGCCTTGTGGAGATCAGTTTGCACAGTGGTTTTATTTTCTTTAATTACAGAAAGGTCATGACAGAAACCAATCATAGTCGGTATGGTTAGCGTAAACAGCAGTGTTCACCTTGAAGGGAAGCTTTGATCTGATTTCGAATAACAGCACTGCTTGCCTGTGCGGGCCTTCAGCTTCATTTGAAGTTCTTGATCTCAATATCTGTGGACAGATGGCTCCCGAATTCCCTGAAACCATGTGAAAAGGTTTTATATTAATGTCATCTCTTTTGTGAAGAAGACTTATTTGAACAGTGCTAGCCTATTTAGAAAAGTGGTGGTTATAAACACATTTTGGTGTATTTTATTCCCAAACCTGCTGTTAAAAAAAAAAAAATAAAATAATATTATTCTATATAATCAGTATTTGGTGCTGCAACCTCTTACAATGGGGGGAGCATGTATAAAAAAAAAAGTGTTTTTATATGGTGTGACTGAAATGTATGCAAATATCAATAAATGGAAATGTCTGCAATGTGCACTTTAATCATGTCGACATTGTTTGTTTGATTTGGAATTTGAAACTGTGGAGCAGAGGGGCCAGGAAAAAAGTGTCTTTGTTCCAAACGTTATGGCGGGCGCTTTAGTGTGAAGGGTGAGAGTGTCTGTGTAGATTTTGCCTGTTCTTGCCAGTGTGTAAATAGCTCTGTAGTCTGAGGACTGTGCCACGGCATGAGCGAGTATGAGTGTGCCCCGCCATACACTGAAACATTGTCCAGGGTTAATTCCTGAATTGTGCCATAGGGTGCAGGCCTCCATTGCCCTGAAATGGATTAAGTTTGTTTAATTACAAATAAGTATTTTTGAGAAAAGTGTGAATTATTCGTTCTGTTCCCACCTTGTATCCTAGGTCTAATCCCCACAACCCTAAAACGTGGATAAAATGGTTGGAAATACGGACATCTTGAGTTATCTTAACAGTACAAGTTTGTGTATCCTGTTTTAGAGGAGGATATAAAATTGTAGCTGATAATCTGCTGGTTTCTTTAAATGGTCTTTTTTTTTTATCACCATCCATGCTGCTGTGCACATTATTTATAACCACTTGTATATTTAGCCACTTTCAGTCTCTCATGATATTACGGAGTTAATGTCTGTGCTGAACGAATGCCATGTGCACACTCTGGACAAGAAAAAGTAAAGTCATCTCTTGGCCTTCCCAAAGTGCAACAGACACAGGTTGCTTGCCTGGAGGGGTTTCAGCGTCCTTGGAGGTAAAACAGGCTTTACACTTTTTATTTACCTTGGTGGAATGTTTTAAAATTCCCCCCAGGACCCTCCCACCCCTCCCTTGGCATGTAACAGGTTGCAAGTTCGTTACTTCAGTAAATTGTCAAATGGGAGCCTCTGTGCCTCTCTGCATGTGCTTTCCATCTTCCCTGACATATAATCAAGATGGCTGAATAATAAACATTTTATCAATTTCTCTAAAAAATATGAAACCTATGAAATGTATGTTGTAAAACCTGTTACATTTAATTTACGGAGGGCAGTGTCTTTGTCATACGCCATTAAAGCAAACTAAATGAAACGCTGTGAAATGAAAGGACAGGTCCTTGTGCCTCAAGATTTGGCATAGCCGGCTTTAAGCTCAAGTCCTGGTTTGCTCCTTTCATGAGGATGCTTGTTATTCCAGTTTCATGTTTAGTGTCCTTCAATGACTTTAGCTGCCTTTTTACAATTTTAGCACTTGCTGTTAAACTTTTTTTGGCCAATTGGAGGAAAGAAGTATGTCAGTTTTCCTGGGCTCATATTTTATATGTATAATGTGTTTTAGTTTCTGTAATGAACCAGCACCTTTTAGACTTGTCGTGTATAAAGCTTCTTCATTCAGGTCTTTCTCTCTTACCTTTATAACAAGAAGAGAATGGCTCTCCAACAGGAAGTGTCCAGTCAATCTTATAATATTTAAATAATTACAGGATACTTATTAGTGCTTGAATAATACGTAAAACAACACAAAAGAGCGTAGGTAATCGGTGCAGTCCGGGTGCCTGTACGTCACATGTTTAAGTTGTTGCCCTGTTATTATTTGGTAGCAGCGCATAATGTCCAGGTATGGCACCTAAAGATCTGTTGTACCAAGAGAAGTGACTAAGAGGGCATATAAAGTTGTCATAGATTATAATAAAGTAACACTGAAGCACTGATTCCTGCGCCTAGTTTAAAACAAGTCACGTTATGTATGCTTTATAAATTACCTGTCTGGCTTTTAGTTTTACTTTGAGTCTGCTGACATATTAAAAATGTTGTCAAGCATGCTTTACAGATTCTAATACTTGTTGAAAGGAACTTCATCCCTTTCATTTTCTATTCTGAGTGCCATTGTTTGTTTTTTTTTTTTTTGTTTTTTTTTGTCTTCTCTTGTAGGACAGAAAATTAGATTCAACAATTGCACCACTCGCACATTTGATAAGGCACCAAGAAGACATAATGTAAATCTTATTAACCTCTGTGTTGATGATTAGTGTTGTTACAGTTGCACAGCACTCTCGGCTCTCCACACTTACTATTCTGTGCTCAATTCTGGTTAAAGTGCTGAACCAACAGGTCCTTTAAATACTGTAATGGATTCAGCCATTAGAACTAGCAGGCCCAAGACCAGTCCAGCGCTCTTGGGAGTTGCCGCAGCTCTCCATTATTTTTAGACATGCTTGACTAAATCCGGGGGTCATCTCGGTGATTAGAGAGGGTCAAAGTAATAAATTAGTGTTGTGTTTTTTTTTTGTAACTGAAATGATACAATGAGCTTATTACCATACAGCTGATTAGGATAGTTGATTGTTGAACATTCATGGAAATGTAAAGATATTCATTTCTCATCTATAATCACTATTCTGTGTATCTACAGTTGAGGCCAAAAGTTTACTTACACCCAGGCTAAAACCTTTCAGACTGAATGTTTCACAATTCCACAAGTCATGTTAGTATACATACTTTAAAAGGTTTAATTAACACAGGGAATCTGATTCCATATGTGGTACTGTCAGAATTATTTGTGATAGATTTATTTCAGGTTTTATTTACTAAATCTGATTTTCAGCTAGTCAGAGGTTCCCATACACTTTATTGGTATCGGGTGGCATTGCCTTTTACTGCACTTAGCTTGAATGAAGCACTTAGGGTTGTCTTCCATAAGCTTCTCACAATATGTGGCAGGAGTTTTTGTCCATTCCTCCTGACAGATCTGATGTAAGTCAAGTTTGTGGACCTCCTTGCTGGACATGCGTTTTCAGTTCAGCCCACTAATTAGATTCAATCAATCAATCAATCATTTATTTATATAGCACATATTCATCCAAAAAAATGTAGCTCAAAGCGCTTTACAAAATGAATAGAAAAATAGAAGACACAATAAAAAATAAACATAAGTCAACATTAATTAACATAGAATAAGTAAGGTTCGATGGCCAGGGTGGACAGAAAAAAAAAAAAAATTAAGTCGGGTTTTTGTAGTGGTCACTCCAGTATGTTCATCTTGTTGCTTTAAAGCCGTTTTCTTACAACTTTGGAAATGTGCTTTGCATTTTTGTCCTGCTGGAAGACACATTTGCGACCAAGTTTTTAACTTTCTGCTTGATGTCATTGCTTCAGAGTTTCTAGATAAACCTTTTTTCACATGTTGCCATTTATTTTCTGAAGTGACCCAGTCCATCTACCAACAATAAAACCCATAATACGATATGAGCATCACATCATGCTCTACAGTTGGGATAGTGTTCTTTGGCTTAAGCGCTTCACTCTTCTTTCCTCCATACATAGTAATGATCATTATGGTCTAACAATTTATTTTTGTTTCATCTGACCACAGAACACTCCTCCAAAAGTCTAGGGGTCTGTCTCATTTATAAAACGTTGCATGGATTAGAGTGTGAAAGTATGCATATGGTCAAAACAAAAAGTCAGATTTGTAATGTGTGGCATACGCACATTTCTATACCATTTACCCATTATAAATCAGTCATCCTGCAAATGTGCGTCTGTGAATGTTCCTTGCAACACTGCCTTGTACTTGTGTGAGCGATCACAATGCTGCTGGTAGAGCAGCCTTCAACATGACGCATCGAGGCACCGACTCCACCTGCATTTGAGGAGCTCCGTCTCCCTTGGTGGATTGCGCGCAATGGTCAGAGGTACTGTAGGTGTCTGGGGGTCAATCAAGCGCAATTATCAAAGCTTTGCCCTTGGTGAATAAAGCGCAATCCTAAGACCTTTTTGATTGGTTTCCATTAGTGAATTAAGTGCAGTTGTTAGAGTAGGAGAGGGACTGAGAAACACTGGTATGAAGGACAGGACTGTTACCTTTATAAAGAGACATTTTATTATCTGCTTAGATGCTTATGTCTAAAATGAAAATACAGATTCCCTCTTTAAAGATTAAGATGTTTAATGTGCACAGGTTTCTGTAAGTTGCTCAGTGTTAGATTGTTAAAACTAGCTCCTCAAAATGTGGAAGTCAAAGGAAGCATTGCTGCCACACACTCTCCGCTACAAGCAGACCTTTTTTTTTTTTTTTGCTGTTTTCACAGGTCCGCTTTCCTATCTAAGACCTTGTAGAGCCAACTCGGAAGATAGAAGATAGGGATTACTCGGTTCAGAAAAGATAAAGAAACAAAAGGTGTTGGCAGAGTTTTGTGGATTAGACTTGCATTTGCAAAGCACTCCTGGCGGTCTCAGACCTCTGATGTGCTTATCTTAAAGCTCCCTCCTTTGGCCTTTTTTCCTACCTCATATGCTTGCTTGTTTTCCTCTCTCTTTCTTCCTTTTTCACTGTCCTCCCTTTCAAATCTAGCTGATCTTGCATGTGATGTGATTACTGAAGAGGGAGGGTAGGAGTTAGGAAAGTCTCAATAGTGCCTGTGCAGCTTTTGGTTGGCTGTAATTGATGACATTTGTTTCCCCCTGGTTTTAAGATGTACAGTATAGGTTGCTTGCTGCTGCTGTTGTCAGGATGGCTTTTTGACTTTGAGCATGAAGTGTATCTGCATTGAAGTTTCAGGCACTGTACATTAGTAAAACAAAGTGGCTTACAGAGAATGGTAAGAATCTCCTATGGAGAACGGCTGCAAAAAAATAAATAGTTAATGACGCTGAGAGGTAATGTCGTTTTCTTTTTTCCTGCCTATGTGCCTTCACCTTTTTTATCCAATCAAATAGTACTTCCTTTTTCTCCACATTTTCCTTTTCATTTGTACCTTTTTCCTTGATATTTAGTTTTACTAGTATTTTCTTAGATTCTGATGAATTTCTGCTGCATGTCCAGTGCATGCACATACATATTAATTTTCTGTTTTGCAAAAGTTTTCCTCTGCATGTTGCAACAGAGTATTACAAATGTTGATACTGTATATTGTAATTGCAGTGTTTGGAGGGCATCAGCTCGAACGTGTAATAATGGAAAGGTGGAACTTACTTTATATGAGGTCATGTAGGCTTTGAGGTGAAAATGAAGTGCAGTTAACCAGCTAAGCACTTCTGTCAAAGAATCATCTCCATTGATGTTAGTGAGCTAGCTGTCTCAAGACTTGAGAGAGAACTGGCTTTGAGGAATTCAAGAACTGAAGACCACTTTTGCATTTGTTCATTAATGTTGAGTTCATTCGTCCTTTCAGATTTATTTGTGTTTTTGTTAATGCTTAGAATTATGTACATTTGTGTCTTTGTAGGATTGAATGAATATCAGACAGACAATTGAAGGTTAATTACAGCAGAACTCTGCAGTGCAGAGAAGCAGGCCACTGCGAGGAATGACATTGTGAATTCCCTCTTTTGCTTTTTCAGCTAATGTATTGCTACGGGTATCTGTTTTTGTCAAGGTCAGGACAACAGAAAAGAGTTTGTAATTTCAGCAAAATCTAACACTCTGCATTTAAGAGGAATTAGTAATGAAATTTGTGTTTCTTCCTAGCTCAGTGTGTTTTTTTGTGAGTAGATACATTTCCACTGTAGTTCAATTTGCCTCAAATCCTACCAGATTAGAAATGCTATATTTACACTCGAACTGTATTCACATTCATATTGAGTAAGCCACATAAACGTTGTCGTACACCCTAGTGATCCAAATCACCAGCTTCACTTTGTGCTCAGTTGATGTCTACTGGTAGTTCCAAGTATAAGAATCTGTAATCTGAACACATTTAGATTAGATACATTTTATTTATCTCCAAGGGGAAATTAAAACTTTACCAAAGCTCAAGAGAAGAGGAAAAGTATATGTATTTAAATATTGTGAATTTCCCCTTGGGATTAATAAAGTATCTATCTATCTCTATCTATCTCTATCAACAAATGACAACCTCCCCCAAACACACACAAGAATATTGAAGAGCTGCTGCTGTCAATAACAGGCTTGCTGGTGGCAGTAAGATGGACCCGTCCAGATGTACCACAGGTTTACATTTGAAAGTATTCACGTTTGTATACAGAGGGTCCAACTTGCTTTGTCCACAACAGGAACATGCCCTTTAGAAGTCCGTTCCATCCAAAGTTGAATGGTTGAAAACACCAGGGTTCAGAGTGAATCCTCTTTAGAGTGGTTGCAATGCAGTGAATCATCTCTGTTGGCAAGTTTAAAAAATAAACCTCAAGATGATGCAACTCCCTTCTATTCAGTAACATGGATGAATTCAGACTTCATTTCAAAGTCTGGGTCACACATTTCCACTTTTATTCGTAATTTCCTCACTTTTTTAGTATATCTTATTCATATGAGTCTCTGGACTCGTCTCATGTAACCCATCCAGCATTAAACAGAATCTCAAATAGGAGGTTAAACCTGGTTGTCCGCAATACCCAAAAGGCCATAATAAATGAACTCGCTGTAACTCACCTTGAGATGTGATATTTCTTTTAACTAAAAAGCGATGGAGGCTGGCCAGTTTTGAACTGTCGCTGCCTTACGTTTATCCTCACTCCGGATCTTTGCCTTAGCTGTCCTCAGACAAGCTGTTTCTCCGATATGGTGTGAGACGGCTCCATTGGCAGTAGTGATTGCAGTGCTAGCGGAGTACAGAAATATTTTAATGTAACTCGCTTTGCACTCCTTAAGGTTTGTTACATTCACGCGTTGTCATCTGTGCTCACCACGTGACCTCTCTCTGAAGTTCATAGCTTCTCCATAAGGCAGTTTGAGACGAGCCAAAGCTGGGGTCGGCGATGACAGCAGCAGATCATCCCACTGAAAAATCTGTTTTAAAAAAAGTAAATTGTAGCAACAAGCCAGAGGCCAAATTTTAACATTAATAATTTAATAACAGAAAAGTTTGTTGAAGCATAAAAAGATGGCGCTTTTGTACAAAAGTTGCCAAATAATACATGACATGGAAGTGAAGTAAGTGATGACCCTAATCTAATTAACCCCTTCAAGCAGATACTTATTGATTAGCAAAGTGATTATCAATAACGTTGCCCCTGCTTTTTCAATTCAAATTGTACCTTCAATATTTGAAGATGTGCGAGTTAATTAATAAAAATAACTTTGCCAATAAGTCAGTAAAAGACTAAAACGTGAACTAATGCGAGTATAACAGACACAAGGCAACAAAAATGTTTACACGCTTGGCAGCTCTCGCGTGAGCTACAGCTGGCTGCCTCAAAATGTGATGAATGAAACTGCAATCCAATCGTGTGGAGTTTTGTTTTTTCTTTTGTTAAATCTGTTTGTGTACAATTAAGCAGCCTTTTTTATTATCCTTAAAATGTATTTTCAAAATATGTGCTTTAAGATGGCTACTTTCTCCTTTTTAAAATTCTAAAAAACACGAGATTTCTTTACTTTTTATTTAACAAAGTCTCACATCATCATAAGCTAATAAAACAGATCTAATCCATTAGAAATTTAAAAAGGCAAGCAGAGCAATGTGCCTTACTTTTAATAACTATGAACTCGGGCAGCAGACGATGCAACAGTTTTGATGAATGGTTGTCTTTAGACGCAGTTTCAGCATAATGAGTCTCTGGTAACAGATGTACAGAAGTCTGGCTCCTTCAGGAGAGAGAAATAAATTTCAGGCAAAGTGCTGTTAAGGGTGGTTGTGCTGAATACGTTCTGCTTCTAATTTTGACAAAGCTGAACAATTATACTGATACGGTAGTTGGTTTTAAGAGCCACGGACTAAATGCATACATTGTTAATCAGAAATTGTGAGTCTGTATTTCCTTCAGTTATGTTCCAAGTCCAGTCTATTGTGTGCGGGCATTCAAGCCAGTCCATCTCACATTGCACACACTCGCACTCGGTCACATTGGATGAATTCAGAATTGCACGCTGTTGGTATTTGGAGGAAAACCAGAGAACGCCTTCTGGAAATGTGTAAACTCCACAAAGGCTTGGACTACCAGAACTAACCACGGCATTTACACTTTCTCTCATGTGCACAGAAGTGTTTCCTTTTTTTCTTTTTAGTTCTGTCTGTTGTATGGCTGTATAGTATATAATAAAATAACAAGGGCCAATGGAAGAAAACCTCTTGAGTGTAAAACTATATAAAAATATTGTTTCATTCAAAAAAACATACAAGTAGAAACTCAGATTATCAAAATAAATAAAAGCAAAACCAATTGTCTGCCCTGCCCCAGGGCCTGAATACACATTGAATATGAATGAAGCTCCCACCCAGACATCAAACGTGATGGACCAGCACCCAGTGCAGACCCTCTTGTGTTTTCTTTTATCAATCCCCCAAGCACAGTACCACATTGTCCATTGATTATTTGATCCTTGCCTCAAATGGCGCTTTTCCTCTGCATAGTACGGCACAGCACGGTTCAGTACAGCTCACCTTGGTTCGGCTCGGTTTGCGTTTCGACTGCAGTTTAGTACTGCTTTAGAGTGGGCGGGATTATTCACGTGTCGTTATAGTTGCGCCGCCTCTACTGCCGTGACACCGTGGAACTTTTACAACAACACGCAGACCACGACAACACATCACTAGCTAACTTTTATCACTGCAAGGCATCAAATGAACTTAACTGTCAGTGTAACATTAAAATGCTGATTCTGTATATTACAGATCTTCCACAAGTCGCCGCAACAGACCATCTGTTTGGACATTTAACCGTGCTTCAGAGTGGTGGGATTTGATTGTTCCCGGTTTTACAAACACTCAGTGGCTGGAGAACTTTCGAATGTCTGAAGAAACATTCATCCACTTATGCAACAAACTGCGTCCAGCGATGGAGAGACGGGACACAAACTTCCGCGTGTGTGTACCTTTAAAGAAAAGAATAGCCAGTGACGCAGTAATGACGATTTTCTCCGGCCAATCAGTGACCAGCAGAGTTTACACGTCACGTTTTGGTAAAGGTTCGGCCCGCTTGGAACCTCGGCTGAGGTGGTACTAAAAAAAGGACCAGGTACCAGGTACTGTTCCCAGTGGAAAACCCCCCAAAAGTGAGCTGAACTGAACCATGTTGTGCCGTACTATGCAGTGGAAAATCGCCAAAGGAATCTTGCCCCGGAGCAGCTCAGATCATTTAAAACTATTAGGTGGTGTTCTCCTGGGTAACTATAATGTTTGGTTTCAAGGGAGCCAGTCAAGTCCAGTTCCCTTTCATGGCATGTGGTTTCTCTGCAGCTATACATCTATCTGAGACCCTGATACTGTTCACTGCTGCTTACTCAGACTCTGATTCTGTCATTTCTCTGAGATTCTGTGCTGTCCTCCACAAGCGTTGGAGATGTAGTGTGGCCTTCTGTCCCATATGACCTTGTGATGGCTCACTCCCTCCCACACTCCTATCCCCTTAACCCGAGGGCACTGAAATGTAAAACCTACATTTTCGCCCTGTTAGTGCTAACCCATCAGGGCTCTTGGAGGGATCTCATTTCATGAGTCTTGGTGTTTTTCCTTATATTGTAATTGCAAGGCTGCTCCAGTCTTTTACCACATGACTGCCTTGTTGGTGAAATTAATGCAAATGTTGATGCATGATGATTTGTAACAAAATTATATTCTTCTGAGCAGATGAAATAAAAAGGCCAATTATTTGGCAACTTGCCACCTCCCTCCTTGTCCTCAATCAGTGTGTTTTTACAATATAACCAACATGTGTTATCTTTGATACCTCGTGTTCCTCGTGAAGGCAGTCTTCAGTTTATAAGCTGACAAAATATTCTGTTGAGCAATGCCATGTATTCTCATAAGCAACATTTAATCAATCTAATTTTGTGATTTTTGGGTGGTAAGTGGTATGCCATCCATCTTCTCTGCAAACAGTTATGTGAATTTATTAGGATTTTCATTTGAAGAGAATGTTAGGGATCTGTTCTGTTTCAAACGTTTTAAGGACAAGATACACAAAGAGATACATGGTTGAATAGCTTTTTGTTTATTTTATTCACTCTTTGACAGTTATGGCCCATTATTTTCGAAGCCAGAATTTCCACTACATTAAAGCCCATCCCCATTAGGAGGATAGGCGAATTCTGTGCCATGAATAACTGGGCCTGGGAATCTGATCCCAGTGCCTAAAACTGAAGCAGTAGTGAGTGATACGACGCCAGTGTGCATCCCCAAAAAATATATTGGTAAAAATGTAGATTGTGTTAGGTTTAATCAATAAAAATAAGCAATGGAGCATCCAATATGTACATGTTTGGAAAGTAGTCAATAAAAATGTCTTGGATGGTGAACCTTGCAGTTAGCATATCCTCAAGACTAGAGTGAATTTATTGCCAAAAAGTGGACACTGCTGTGGCTGTGAGGTCATACAGTGTATTGTGCATTGTAATGGCTTCACTTCATGGAGCTTTTGGTGTTGGAGATGATTTGCATTTGCAGCATAACAGAAGGCCATGGTGAGTGGTTAAAGAGTTTTAACTTGCTGGAATCACGGGACCACACATGCCTGTTGAGTGCTGTTCTGGTCTTTTGCACAGCCAATTGTTTCTGGAGATTTAAATAATTATTTAAAAAAAAAAAAGGAATAGACACACACATTATCTTAACTGAAAATGAATACAGAGATTCTCAGAGTTGAATTTTGTGCTTGCTAAGACTTGGTCTGCTACATATCAGATGGGTCAAGTGCAAGTGAACATGAATGTGGAAGGGGGTCTGCTCCATACAGGCCTAATTCCAGCTCTGCACCCAGTTGCGATAGGCCTCTGCTCCCTGCCACTCCGAAGGGAAGACATGGGGTTAAAAAATAGAACTGGCAACTCCTGCTGCATACAAATTGGTAGTAATACACATTTAATAGCCCAGTTGATGTATGTAAATCATGATTTTTATGGATGTTTTATGGTAATTGTTTATTTGCTTTTCTTTAAGAAAATTACTAATTCCATTGTGAATTAAAAAAAAAAATGCCTGCTGAATGTTCATCAAAGGACCGGCATGAGATGCATAGATGATGCGTGTGAACGAGCTGTCTGTTACATTGCACGTGTATGCACTGTTCCTGGTGTTACCAGTGGTGGGACTGTGTGCCAATGCTGGTTGTTGCTCATACCATGGTCAGCACAAATGTGGATCCTTAATTATTTAGTTGGCCGGGGGCCCAGTTATGTCCCGTGTTCTGCAGATATCCTTTCAGTCTTTAGTTGTTGGTTTTTTTTCCCCTACTTTAATTTACCTTCACCCTGTTAGGATTCTGATCCCAGTCACTTATGTGCCATATTACATTGTTTGAAGGTATTGATATCCTTTTTCACAACACTCGAGCAAACAGGACATGTCATGATGTTGTTTTCTTGGGGGAGACGGACCTCTTTAGCAGAGACTATATTCTAGTATGGTACAGAGCCCAGTGTTTTTAAAGAAGTAAATATTTGTGGCTGCTTTTATCTTGAATGTAATTCTGTGTGCAGAGTACGTTTTTTTTTTCCTTCCCTTAAGCCAATCTGCACTATAAATGGAAGATGATGAAGCAGTCTGCTAAAAAATAACAAACAAAAAAAAAAGGTGGAATTTAAAACTGTGGGATTCCTTTTCATTTTCAACAGGTTGTCTGCTTTAGTTTATTTGCATATAGAAATGTGCTCGATACTCCTGAAAGTTGGCCACCTTCAAATTTCTAATTGTGTTATTGCAAAGTCTGTTTGATGTTTTCTGAATCTATGATTGGTACAATGGGCTGTCCAAGTGAAGTTACGCCATGGACTAGCTCCAGCCATCCAATTTCAAGCTCACTTGCTCCAATTCGAGTTTACATTTCCTGAAGGTACCAGAAGCAAAGTAGGAGCCAACCCTGGATAGTGTGCCAGTCCATCGCGCAGCCAGTTTGCTTAGACAGGATCATTGTAGAGTTTTAAGTCAAATTAACTTTCATGTTTTTCAGATGTGGGAGTAAAGAAAACAGCCCAGGTTTGTGAACATGCAGCAAATTACTTTTCTAAATTATGGATGACCTACAAATCCAAACCAAAATTGTAGTTTAGAAAATGGATGATGTTGGTGCACATGCCCTTTGTTCGTTTCTTTATTCATTTATTCTGCTTTACATCGCTACATACAAGTTTAAATAGCTGCATTTACATTTAATTTAGTCCAACACTGGAGACTTGTCTAGGGTGCTGCCAGGAGTGGCTCCAGCAGCCACTGTGACACTGAATTGCAATAAGCAGCTTTAGTATGTTATGTTCTGAATATATTCTGTTAACACAAAAGGCAGGCATGATCTGTTTAAGTGTTTGTTCTTCCTCCAGTCTCCTCTCCGTCCTGGACTAAGTCTTAAATAGTTCTTATTGCTGTGATGCACTTATTCCTGCAGACTTCATTATTTGTTGTGCGGTTGTTTTTCCTTCTCCAGCACATCCCCTTGTTTCTATAATATATATTTTTTTTAATGTTTTAGAAATAGATGAAGTTGTTTCCATATTTCTGAATTTTGATCTCTGGGAGTTAAGTGATTTTTTTTAGGATTACAGAGTGATGTTTATTTAAACAGTATTCTTCTAGTTTGTAGAATAGAATCTGTGCCACTAGACAACACTGGTTCAGTTCTTTTAGTATAATGCATCTTTTTTTTTTTTTTTTTTTTTTCTTGCCTTTTCTTTAATAAGTGCAGAGGAGCCGTCTGGGTCATCAATTGGTTCTCAATTCCGTGTGCTCCATTGTGTTTTGGTGATAGGATTAACATCAAATAGGTTGTCCCTTTAAGAAGGTGTTAACAGCGCTGGTGTGACTTGATTTCTTTCTGAAGGCCCCACGTTATGTCGGCAGTGCTTCTCAAGCTGGGTGCTCAGAGGATGGTAGTCCGTTACTTTATGAATCTCTCGGTGTCTGTGATTATCTTTTTGAGGTATGAACTTTCCAAAATTCACATTTGGAATCGTAATCATTTAAAATGCTCAGAATAATTTGTACTTACTTTCTCAGTGTTGTTAAGGGCTTTGAAAGCATGCATAGTTATTTTTATTGTTACTGAGTAATCCGTACCTGAAATGCGTTCTACAGATTCATGCACTTTTCCTCATTAGTCTTTGCTTCCAGCATTATAAAATAAAAATTCTTACACAGAAAAGTATTTTTGACGAAATGTTCATTTCTTGGTAGCTATCGTGCTGAATAATATATTAATCTATGAGTGTAGATTGTTATAAAGCATTTTTGTTTGATATATTTTTCCTCTTGGTATGTGCCTATTTTAATATTTTAGAGTGTTTTTTGGAAATAATAAGGTGAGTAATGGTTTTAATTTTCACTTTCTTTGGTGTGTTATTTTGAAAATGTTTTTATAAATGGAGATTTGTTTTATTTCTCAATTAACAAATATAAGAGAGGCAATTCCCAATTTGTATTTTATGTTGAGAGCATGTTAAGCATGTTGTTGTTGTCTAGAAATTCCAACCTGCCTCCATTTTGCTCGGCCTCCTTTATTTTTACATTTGCTGTTGTCTCTGGTACTTGGACTCAAGACAGTTTTATTTGTGTGTCCATCAGTCAGTCATGAGCAAGAACTTCACACTTTGTTAGTCAAACGTGCTTTTGAAGCGGTTGGTTTAGGGTGCAGCTAGTAACTCTGCCTCCAAATGTTCAGAAGAATTGCTTGACACGCATAGCCTGCTTTTCTTATCAAGCTGCTCTTCATTCAGGGGCTCAGCTGTGCGTGTGATGCTGAACATTAAATGCTTATTAATATGAAAATGTTTATTTGCAGTCTCTTTATGCTCGTTAGACGCCGGTAGGTGGTCTGACCCACATTAGCTCTTTAGTCCTGTTTCTGAAATTACCAATCTTGAAATCAGTGATATAAAAAAGTCCCTTGAAAGAAATATTAATTGTATTTTAAGTGTTAAAATCCAAGATCTAAATTGTAATGTAGAAAACATTAATGAAAAAGATGCTTTCTTATCAAACATTCAGATTTAAAACCACGTAGTGTATCTCAATAATACCCTGCTTGTCATTGATTTACCACACAAGGCCCGCTCATGTACACTACTCTTGATATGTTACCAGTTTAGTAAGTACTGGGGTGTTAACTCAACTCCACTAGTAGAGATCGATTGTCGGAAACACGTGGCTAACGTCTGGTGTGGTACATTGCAAGCTTTAAATTGCTGTTCTTTTTGTACAAACCTGCTGAATGAGTTGGAGCTGCCAGCTAAAACGGGTGTCAGTAATAATAATAATAATAATAATATGGGGTGTGTGGAGGAGCCCTAAATGGAGCATGCTGTGAGAACCTCTATCCTAAGAGGTTATACTTAAATTGTGGCCACCTCCTTCCCACTTAAATGTGCTTAAATTTGCTGAAAGTCCAAGTTGACTACATGAAGGTAGACATTCAGAGAATCCTAAAGCTCATCCTCTCTATCAAGTGACTGTTACTGTTATATATAAATTATCTTGCATACTGTAGATACTGGCTCAGCCTGGGAAGGGTACATTTGAAATGTTTTTTACGTCATGGAGGGGTCTTGGGATGAAGCTTCACCTTGCTGAATTTTTAATACTTTATTTTTATTTTTTTTTTCATTACAGAACACTTACAAGCTCTGAATTTATCTGTAACCTGTCATTGGGTGCTGGCTTGCAATGTACTTGATGCTGCGATATTTGGAAATGCTGGTTCCCTGACCTTCTGATCTGTTTCTTCAGACGCATTAGGAACTTTTAAATTAGTGAAAAAAAATTTGTCAAACAAACTGCTGTCTCCCCACCAGTAGCATCAGTAACTCTCAAAACATGCCTATCCTAAAGCAGCTGGTGTCAAATTCGTCGCAGTCAAAGCGCCGCTCACGTGTGGACCTCACTGCAGACATGATCAGTGCACCTTTGGGAGATTTTCGGCATACCATGCACGTTGGGCGGGGTGGAGACGCTTTTGGGGATACCTCTTTTCTCAGCACCCGATCAGGGGAGCCCCCACAACAGGAAGCACATCCGCAAAGCTCTGGTTCCAGGCCTAGTCTCCTGTCCCGTACGTTCAGACACAGCAAAAGGTCGCAGTCTGTAACCCGAGTAGATAAACGGGAGTCAACTCTAGCTCTTCCCAGTACCTCACCGTCCTTTGTTAAAAATGCAGTCTCCCTACCACATCTGAATGACGACAATGAAGCACCTCAAAGGGCGAGCATTATTTCGGTACCAAAAAGTCTCTCTTCTAGCCCACTGAAGATGATTGCCAATGAAAGGCCTGTCAATGGAGCTGCAGCCTCTTTGCAGGGAGAACCAGAGCACTTTGATGAAAGAGACTTTGGTGAACTCTCAGATCTCCCAACAACATCTCTCCCTAAAACAGGAGGTGGGCTAAAACATGCTGAATCCATCATGTCTTTCCATGTAGATTTGGGACCATCGATGCTAGGAGATATTCTAAGCATTATGGACAAAAAGGGCTGGGAGGAAGATGATTTGGGCTTTGAGGAAGATGGAACACTAATGGGAAAGGTGTCATTGCCACCTGCTAGCCAGCAAAATGTAGCAGCTAGCATTTTGCTGCCAAAGGAAGACCCTGCCCCATACACCCCAGAGACTAAACCACGGCACCCTCGACATCCGGTGGATAGCTGCTCGGTGTCTAGCTCTGGATCTGCTGTATTAGAGGACAAGCAGCCACTTGAGAAAGAGACTCCTTCTCATGTGAATGTTAGTCATTCCAGGAAAGAGGAAGAAGATCAAGGTTTCTCCTTCATGGATGAGGACGATGATGAAATCAGAGTTTAAAGTGGAAGCAAGTTGAACCCCCATTGATTGAGGTTACCTGTAATTCGTTGGGATTCCCACAAGACTAAAAGTTTAGCAATACAACTTCCTAGCTGGGCCATTTTAATTTGAATGTTCACCACAAAGCAGAAGTAAAAATGACTGCAAACAAATCCCAGTTGCAGAATGTGTTTTGAGTAAAGGTTGGAAGTCGCATTATACTGGGGTGGAGGATTCTTTTGAGAAGCTGAACATTCAATCCCCGATATCCCCTATCCCCCCGTCAGACTTTTTTGAGTGCCTTTTGGGAAACTCATTACGGTAGTGGAAGGACTTGGGGTTTCTTGGTACATCAGGATCCAAATCCTGCATGGAGGCAGCTACTTTAACTCTACTTGATTTCAACAGGATGTGCTTCCGTGATCCTGCACCCAAAGCAGCGGCCTACTGTGAAAGAAAATCTGAACCTCTGCCAGCTGTTGATCTGGTGGTAGCAGCAATACTAATACAGCAAGTGCCAATTCTTTCTGGTCAAAATGTATGTTGTTGTTTTAATTACAGCGTGGAGGAAGGTTTCACAAGCCCACAAACGTTTTACTGAAGATGACCACAAATGTTTGTGTTTTGTTTTCTCTTTTTTCCTCAAAGTCTGTTTACAGGCACATTCCTTTTTCCTTTTCTTGTGTGTGTTTATATATTTTTTAGGTTAAGATAAGTTATTTTTCCTTCAACATTCTCTAGATATGTGCACCTGATCAGTACTATAGATGTGCACCTATAGGGCAAATTCTTCTTTTCATTTTTGTTTTGTAGTTTTGCCGCTCACTACACAATAACATAATAGCCCAGCTGCTGTTTAGTTGTAAATAATTTTGTAGTGGGCTGAGAAAAGTTCTTTCAGTTTGTGTAATTAACCTGGATGAAGGTTCACACTGTAAATATGAAATAGACAGGATCTGCGAGCAAAGCCGTGTTGATTATAGTTTTTATGGTGCACTTTGCTACATGCGGACGAGTTCGCGATGCATAATAAAATGCTGGGCAGAGATGCTTTTAAAATCTGAGAAACACTAAATCTGCTCAGCATGCAGTGTAATACTTTAAACTATTCTGGGGTTGGCAACAAAAACAATATTGAAATTTTACGTTTCTTCAAGTCTTAAGATTAAGTAAGATATTTACTGCATATACTGAAATTTATAATGGATATGTGAGAAGTTCTAAATCTACACAGAATAACATGATGCTGCAATACTGTAGACACGGTACGACTTTTCCTCTTAATGCAAAACAGGTACAGCACTTGTGTTCATGACGCTGCTTCACAGCATTTTAAAACTGCCTTTAACTTTCTAGTGACCGCTTCCAGAGGACATCCTCTTGCTTTAAAGTCCAGGAGTGATGGTGCGGGCAGTGTGGCCTGGTAGATGTAGACATCAGCCTCTGATTGCCAGTACTAGAAGCGGTGGTTCAGTCTGCACCTGTTTGTGTTTTTTCTTCCTTTGCACTCATTAAATAAAGCATCTCGGTAATCACTGTGCTAGTTGTGACCAAAATCCAAAGATTTGCCAGAAGCAGCACAGGAGTTGAAATTGTGGGGTTTCAGAAGTAGCACATTACACCCTTTGGTTAATGCTCCAGGCAGCTTGCACTATTGTAATTTGCTTTAATTACAAGTAAAAAAAAAAATCTGCAGTCGGCACACATTTGTGTTATTGCTACAAGTGATTAGCTTCTGCACAGGCACTCATTTCAAAGAGAGGGCTGGGAGTGGAGTAGTTGTTACTAAAAGCCCCCCATCCCCATTGTTCTAACACCAAAGGCCGTTAACAGGTTAAGATAACAAAGCATACTAAGCTGAGAAATATTGTACATCTCATGTCAGTGTTATTTTACTTCAGATGGAAACAGAGGCATAACCCCCTGGTTGAGACCCCAAAAAAAAAAAGTCAAGTAATTGTGATCCTCCTTATCTGCTTAATGGAGATCATTAGGACGTGAACGTGTAAGGAGAACTCTTGCTTTCAGTTGCCTTGTATTTTGCCAGTTGTCGTCGTGTGGGTCTTTGACCTTCTAAAGAATTATAAAACTTAAAAAGTTTGGCAAAATGGTAATTAATCTGCGTTTCTCTGAATAATCCCGTCTGTGGCTGCTGAACTTCTTTCACACAAAGCAGACTTAAAACAAAAATGATTTATCAACTGAATGGTGACACTCCACATTTATTTGAAGGGGAGTGGCCTTTAATTTATTGGATTTTTATATTTAGGCTATTTCTACCTTAAAATTTGCATAATAAAAGTTTCTTAAGTTGACGTTTTTTAATCAAACCTTATTGCGGTATTTTTTGTAGGAAAATCTATAATTGAATCATTTATCTAAAAAAAAAAAACAGAACGCTCTTAAGACTAAAATGTTACTTAGATGAGGGTGAAGAGCTGCTGTGACTGTGAATTGCCTTTGCTGTCGCACCAAAGTACGTTCTAAAAAAAAAAAACAGAACGCTCTTAAGACTAAAATGTTACTTAGATGAGGGTGAAGAGCTGCTGTGACTGTGAATTGCCTTTGCTGTCGCACCAAAGCACGTTTTTCAGATAGTCCTTGGGAAGGTGACGTGGACTTTAATTGTAGTGCCTACTTCCAATTACTGAAATTTGAAATACAACAAAACTTTTTTTAAATTTTTTTTTTATTTTAAATGCGGGGGTATAATTTTTTTTTTTAATGGTGTTCTGTGCCTTCCCGTTTGTCCCTAATATGTGCAGTGGTTTAGTTTGCTTTATTGCCTCACTTAATCAAGTTGGTACTTTATTTGAATTTGCAAAATCACATAATTGTTGTTCCAAAATTGATTCATCTGGAAGCCCATGTTATGAGTACACGACCCAATAATTTCCTGCTGACTGACCGTTTTTCTTAATTCCTAAGTGTCTAGGGATGTGACTTTCTTCCTCCCATACAACATCCATCCAGATTGTTGCGCACTCTGCTAGTCTTCATGACTGCAGTACAGAGGGTGTGCAACACTACATTATAATCTGAAATTCAACATCCTCCATTTTTATGCAGTGCATATTTTAGAAAATATTCTGCTGATTATTAATGAATGGTTTTCTTGCTTTTTTTATGCATACTTGGGGATTTTGGAATAGGAACTCTGCCAACTTTAACATCCATGGAGTCCAAACGTAATTCTGCAGGGTTGTGTCAGTCTTGTTATCCACACAATCAGTTCAGTGCTGCTTCCTGAAGTTCACACTTCAGAGGTTTGCCAGAAGAACTGGTTCTCTATTCATTGAGATTTTTTTTTTTAAAGAATACAACAGCACTTTAAATGTGTTGTACAGAGGGTGTGGGTAAAGTAAATTGGATTTCTCTTTTAAAGTTTTGAGCAAAATCCATTTTAAGCAGAGGAGAGCTGGTATGGTGTGTTGATGAAACGTTTACAAGAACTTCTTGTCACCTGTATGCTGGATTGATAAAGCAGACAATGAATAATGGGATGAAACAATGGAGAATTTCACAGGGTAGACAATGCTTAGAAAGTGCATTTGGAGATTAAGCTTTAATAGCTTCTTAATGATTAGACTTGACCGGCCTTAGCCACTCTAGCCTTTTGTACCCTATGTCCTTTTGTAATCTGCAGGATATTCAAATGTTATTTGTTTTAATATAAAAATTCAAAAAAGAAAAAAATGTTTTAGAACATCAAAAGAATAAGCAAATGTGCAGTCATAGCTTAAGAAGCAAAGTACACCTTGAAGACCTTTTTGTTCTGTATTTTTTTTCCCTCAATATTTAAAAACAAAGTGTCCAAATTAATTTTTTTTCAATAAAGAATCCTGCATATTTGCTTTTGATGAATCTTTTGTGTTTTCCTTATTGGTCATTCTGCGGGGTAACCTTTCATTACAGTAGGCAGAGAGCATGTCTGAGTTCTGTAAAGGCTAATTCAGCATTTTATTTGCTGGTAGACTTAACTCAAGCGGAGCCTGCTGTGTCTTGTCAGGCCTGATAAGCGCTCTGACTAAGAATGGGTTGGGCAGCAACATTTTCACTCATCACTACCAAGAACCTCAGTACTACCTATTTATATAAAAAAAAAAAGAAGAAGAAAAGGACTCTGGGAATTTCTACTATTTATCAACTTGTGAAGTAGGAAGAAGTACCCCGCATGCTATCTGCTACTGAGACACCCTGGTGATTCACACGCTGAAACAAAGGAATTGAAATTGCCAGCAACCAGTCCACAATTCGCCCCGAGAAAATCACACAGGTTTGATTTTTGTCTTTAGCCGTAGAGGTTTGGAAAGCTGACGACCAATGAAAGCTCATCTAAAAGTTCATATACAGTTGTGGCCAAAATTATTAGCCCCCCTTATGAAATTAGGCAACACTCCTGATTCCAATATGAAAATGACCATTAACAACAAATGTTTGTTTTTTAAAGCGTATCTGTGTCCAAAATAATGAGGTCCACTAATTGTAGTTTGGATATTTTATTGACACACTGAGTGGAAACAAGAAAGGGCAAAAATGAGACATCCAAAATTATTAGCCCCATGCCCATTAATAGTCAATACTGTACCCTTTTTGAGCCAGAACTGACAACAATCTATTAGAGTAGGTCTTTACTAGATTCGCACAGGTCTCCTGAGGGATTTTGGTCCATTCCTCCATTGCAAATTGTTCTAGCTGGTCCAAATTGCGTGGTTTCCGAGCTTTGAGCACTCGCCACAGATTCTCAATGGGATTGAGGTCTGGGCTCTGTGCGGGCCACTCCAAGATCTTGGTTTTGGTATCCTTGGAAAAACTGTTGAACTAATTTTGATGTATGCTTTGGGTCATTGTCTTGTTGGAAGACCCAGCGACGACCTAAGCCTAGACTACGAGCAGATTTCTGCATATTCTCCCTCAGAATGTCAACATAATTTTCTTTTTTCATGATGCCATGCACCCGAACAAGGCTCCCTGTGCCTGAGGCTGCAAAACAGCCCCACAGCATGATGCTCCCACCACCATGTTTAACTGTGGCAACTGTGTTCCTAGGGTTGAAGGCCTGTCCCTTTCTTCGCCAAACATAAGCAACATCCATGTGCCCAAACAGTTCCAGTTTAGTCTCATCAGACCAAAGCACAGACTTCCAAAAATCATCTTTACATTTCAAATGTTCACGGGCAAACCTCAGTCGGGCTCTTTGAGTAAAGGGGTTCTTCTGGGACTATGGCCGTGAAGCCCACCACGGTGAAGAGCCCTCACAACTGTGTTCCTTGAAACATCAACTCCAGAAGAGGCCAGGTCAGCAACAATCATCTTGGCAGATGTCCGGGGTTCCTTGCTGACATCTCTGACTATTGTTCTCTCCAGAGTTCTTGAAATCTTGCGCTTATGGCCACGGCCAGGTTTGTTTGTCTCCTTGTACTTGGCAATGATGCAACGTACAGCAGTTCTAGACACTGTGAATCGCTTGGAAATGGCAGTGTAGCCTTGCCCCTTATCATGAGCCTCTACTATCTTCTTTCTGAGCTCCAGACTGATTTCCTTTGTCTTTGGCATGGTCAGTAACAGTAGTCCCTCTCATGTGTTCAAGAGCCCTGTTCCTTGGGAGTCTTTTGATGCTGATTGAGTGTTGTTAGGAAGCCAATTGACTGCACAGGTGTGGTTTCAAAGCTGATTGGTTAATTAGTGTTGGTGTGTTTTGAAAGCAAACATTAACATGGGGCTAATATTTTTGACCACCCCATTTTTTACTAGATTTGATATAAAGCAAGACTGAAAATATATTTTATATTACAAAATGTATCAAAAGCTAGTAAATAGCACTGGTGGATGTTTGATTATATCAAGTTTCATCAATGTTGCAAACTTTGGGAAGAAGTTTAGGAAAATGTTCCATGATTCCAGGGGGGGGCTAATAATTTTGGCCACAACTGTAATGCCGCAATGACAGAAAAACGGGGGTTTTGGACCTCCTAAATAGAAGAGATGCTCATCTGTCTGGTGTGGATGGTTAAAAAGAGCAGAAAGGGCTGAGACTGCCCGACGGCTGAACTCCCAATACCCTGCATAGAGCATGGGCTCCGTCAGGCAGCACGTATGGGCCGTCCCAAACAGGGGTGAGCTCAGTTTTGCTGGAAGGTTGGTACCCAGTCTATAAATGGGACATGCCCAGAGATTTCCATTTGTGTAAACTGGCATGGTCTAGCGACAAGATCAGCAAGTCTGACATACCCTAATGTGCCATTTGACTATCCGCTTGTCATTTTAGAAAATCTTTTGTTTTATGTTTTGCATAAACTCTCTTCTCATCAAGACCAATATACAATGCAGGATTAGGCAGTGGACTGGAAAAATACACGATTACCAGTTGAACCCTGACTACTGGCTCTTTCTAGAAATCTGGACATGAGAGTATTTCACCTTTGCAGCACTTTGTTAGACAGCGTGGTCTGTACGCCATGGAGTGTATAGAAATCACACAGGCTCACTCCTGATGACTGGCTTCGTTTGTGACCATCACTAAAAAACCACCAGGGCTCTAATGAAAGACATAAAGAACCATTTGTCCCCATATGATTTGTAAGTTGCTTTGAGTAAACATTGGCAGACGTTAAAGTAAAATATTTTTGTTACAGGGTCCGTTGAGCTGGAGTTTTTACCCCGGCAGCAACAACATTTATTTATATAGCACATTTTTTACAAAGATGTAGCTCAAAGTGCTTTACATAATGAAGTAAAATTAAAAGACAAAAAAGAAATTAAAATAAGACAACATTAGTTAACATAGAAAAAGAGAAAAGTCCGATGGCCAGGGAGGACAGAAAAAAACAAAAAAAAAAAAACTCCAGACGGATGGAGAAAAAAACAAAATCCCCAATAAACCAATTCTGGTATGCAGAGAACCTCCACAGACGTAGACTGGGCTGTGAATTAAACTGCAGTCCATAGAGCCGTGAGCCAAATAAAAAAATACTTTTGCAGTTTGATTTATTCAGTGTGGAAATTCTAGGTGCAGTAGTTGAAACGTGGCCATAATTGCTCAACACTTCATTTAATTAGTGAATGAAAGCTGTGGCTATAAGTTTATTTATCTATATCATAATCTGTATCTTAACTTGGAGTGTCCTACTTGTTGTCCAGAGGGTAACATTTGTAATGTGCTTCATTTCTTAAGTTTGTTTTGCACAGCTGGTTCAGCTTTTCCCTGCCTCACTTTGCACTCTGAATTTCATCGCTGAAGGCAGCAGTGGGTTTAGAATGCCATTGTCTCCATGGGTTTAATAAATGCAAATCCAAAGAGGCCGTGGTCATGTGACATATCGTGGGACACAATGGTATTTGCTGGGACCAGGGAGCCTGCCTATTGTTACTGCACTAAAAACAACAGCAGCTGGGAGAGAAAATAATGAAAACAAAAGCCAGCCTAGCTGGCCTCTTTAGAGGTGAATGTGTGACAATGGCAAAGTGCTGGCACTCTGTAGGACGCTTGGGTGAAGTTCATTTGTCAATTGAGATGCAAAAAAAGAAATCCAATAAAACTGAGCCACCCTGTGTCATTCATTAATGTCTGTGCACATTCATACAATGTATTTTTATTTTGTAATTCTTGTACCTCATCCTGGCTCTGGTCATTTTTAACTTGATGATGTTGACCGGTACAATGCCACTGTGTGGCCCTGGCTGAAGTATTTAACTTCAAATGATATGCCAGTTTGAGAGAGTGAGTGTCACATACTGAAATCTCTTTTTTTTTTTTTTGCACTAGTGGTGACGAAGCAGAAGAGTTTTAGGACTAACTGTCTCCAGATGCAATGGTAAGTGTGTCTGTGTCAAGCTGCTTCTGATTGCTCTTTTTCTTTTTTTAGCATTGCTTCAGTGTTCTGCTAAATGCACGCCAGGTACAACATGGCAATGACAACTGCAGGGCCTTTTGTGAACCTTAGGGATGTACAGTAGTGGAAATAAAGCATCCAAACCCACCCACCGCAGTGAGTATCTTGATAAGCTGCCTTAGCTATAGAAATATTTTAATGCCATTTTCTTTCCTTAAGAAATCAACTGCTTGACTGGCGAGTTAGAGTATGTCTGTGTGAGTGTGTTCTGTGATACGCTAGCAGGCCATGCAGGAATGGCTCTGTCTTGTTGCCAGGATAGAAAAAGAGATGAAGTGGGTTCAGATAATGGATGGTTGGATTAAGCAATCCCAGAACATCTTCCTGCTCCTTAGTATGTCTTCAGCTTTAGCTGGTAAATGTTATCTATAAGGAGTTTATTTGGGTTTCATGCAGCAGGATGGTACTGTAGCGGTGTGCCACAGTTTCTACATTTGAACCCAACACTTTGATTGCTGTCTTCATGGAGTTTGCATGTTCTCCCCACATATGTGTGCATTTTTCCTCTCATGCCCATACAGATGTGTGAGAGGTTAACTGGCAATTCTCAATTAGCCCCATGGGTGTTATGTGCATTAGTTGACCCTGTCACGGACTGTCACTCCGTTAATGGGTGGTCCCTGCTTTGTACTCCATGCTCTTGGGATAGACAACCAGCCATTCACCTCACACCCAATCATTTCATTGATTGGATTTAAGAGTGTTTGATTCATGTAGTGTGCATGGAGTTCTCTCTGTGCCTATGTAGGTTCTCCTTAAGCAGTATGAGTAAGTGTGGGACTGTTGCAGTACCAGTCTGATTGGAGAAGACGCTTACTACCTAGTGCTGTTTTGTGCCAGGACAGTCTCCACCATCAACATTGATGGACTGAAAGCCAGAAGTCTACGTGACCATCATCATCAGGTCCTTCCATGAAAACCCTAAATACAAAGAGGACTGTTTGACTTATGTTAGGTAGATTGGCCAGAGGGGACTGGGCGGTCTCTTGGTCTGGAACCCCTACAGATTTTATTTTTTTTTCTCCAGCCTTTGGAGTTTTTTTTGTTTTTTCTGTCCACCCTGGCCATCGGACCTTATTCTTATTCTATGTTAATTAATGTTGACTTATGTTTATTTTTTATTGTGTCTTCTATTTTTCTATTCATTTTGTAAAGCACTTTGAGCTACATTTTTTTGTATGAATATGTGCTATATAAATAAATGTTGATTGATTGATTGATTGATTGATCTTGCCACTATACAGTTACATTAAGGTGGTTTAGCAAATAATCAGATTGAACAGTAGTTTATCCACTTATTTCAGTATACATTGTGAGGAACCAAAACCAATCCTAGCAGCATTGTTGGTAAGCAGAAATCTACCAGCTAATGAACAGCAGTCTCAAAAAATGTTTGGGTTATTAAAATAAAGTGATCATGCGTATGCTTATCGAGTTCAGATTCGGGCACAACAGTGTCTGATCTGGCAGCACCGAGTGTCAGGTGGCAACCAAGACTGGACGGGTATCCATTCAAACAACAAAACCTCACTCATTTTCTCCATCTTGTGAACCTGTTTCTTCTGACAGTGCTGTGGATTGCTGGAGTCCTTCCTGTGTGGCCTATAGGGGGCCTCCTGCATCTGCAACCCAGAGCACAACTACTACGACAACACACCAGCCATACTTCGCACAGCACCATCTTACAGGGCATCAAAGCACAATTTGTCGCCCTGTGCTCAACTTCAGTTTGCCTGGCTGGTGAAGAGAGGCTCCTTTTCCTCCGAGACCCATGAGTATTTGTGGCCCATCAGTGTTGTGCCTGGGAAGCATTTATGAGTGAAACAGAATTCCACATGACGGCTCCCTCAAGTGGTACCCAAAGACCCCAACAGGGCTACCTAAAAATCGGAAGTATGACTCTTAGTGTGTGGGTGTCCAAACAGGAGCCTTGTCAGAGGGATGCCGCCATCCAGCGGGACGGGGTAACACACTCAGTTTAGTTCAGTTCTGTCTATTATTGTAGTGTGGTGGACTTCACCGAGTGTAGGCTCAAATCGCTTTAACAGATTCACAGGTAAAATGCAATTACAAACTTTACAAAAGACTAATTCTGTAATGCAGACGTGTTTCTTGTCGCTGTTCCATTAGTCAGCCTCCAGACTGGGCAGATTACCATCAACTTTCCCAGCTGGCCGTCCAGTCGGACTGGGCCAGTTTAGAGTCAAAGCTTTGGAATGCAGATGGAAATGGGAATACCTAGCATTAAATCTGAAAATGGCAATCGCCTGACCTGGTATGTCGGGCACTCTCATGGCATTTGCTCCAACTGAGCTTATAATTGCTGGTTTGAAGAAATAATTACAGTTTGTCACACCAGCACATTTTACAATGTTTTTAATTGTCCTTCCCTTCGAAACAATGCCAGAGATTGTAACTGAAGCTAAACCCCAAGGAGTGACGTCTCCACCACTACCATAAAGCACTAGTGGCCTGAGCCCTGTAGTGGCATACACAGCACTGGGCACAGTGTTTGCAGCCTTTCAGGTGGCATCTAATGTCTGAACAGGCCAGATGTTTGAATGATTTCACTCGCTATGCATTGTGCTATATAAATTATATTAGATGTGAATGTTGCTAGTTGACAGTCTTCTCACTCAATGGTGGGGTTTGCCTCCTTTGTCTGTTCTCAGTCGTTAGCTCACTTGTGCAGTGATGGGCACTGCTGGCTCATGGCTCAAGGAGACTCGGTTCAAGTCCCAGCCTGGTTGCTGTCTGTATGGGTTTTGTCTTCTCTGATTTTTCTCTAACATTCTAAACAGGCGTTTGTAAATTTGCCTGGAATAAAGTTGCGTATGTGTGTTTAGCATGGATGTGCTTCTAAGGACCTAGTTGTGAAAGCCTGTGTTGTAAAAATCCCGGGGTCCTAGAAACTACTGAAATAGTCAGAAAAAAAACTGAAATGCAGGGATGTCAGGTAATTGAAAGGAACTACTGTGGGCATCTCTCTCCTAGGAGGTTTCGTGTTGCCGATGTGCTCACGTCAGTTCTGCATTAGCGGCGAGAGAAAAAGTAAAAGGGATACCGATGTTAGCGGCTAAGCGACTTTGTCTTTCTACTGAGGTTTCGTTTTGCTGATGTGCTGTGGCCTCGCTTGTGTTATTAGTGGCTAAGCGAGTTTTCTGTTTCCTCGGTGGCAGAGAGTCTTACCCCGACTCTGCCTCTCACTTCTGGTTCGGACAGACACACGCACATGCTTCCACGTGTAGACGTTTATATATTAGATGGCACCCTGATCAGGGTTGGCTCTTACTGTGCACCTCACAAACTGTGCGCCCCATGCTGTGAGGATAGGCTGTGTCCATTAGAGATCTTGATTTAATAATAATCGGAGGGCGCGTATTATCTGACACCCAGCCTTTCACTTTCTTAACCCATTGTTTGCACTGCAGGGTAATGACAAATCACTGCAGCACATTTAATATGGAGCTGGAGTTTGACATACAGGTAAGAATTTGTACGCTCGACTTCTACCATGACTACTCGGCAAGAGCCAACCCTGATTGGTCAAACTCATGCAGTATGCATCCATACGAGGCCACATTGGATTGTCTGTTAGCAAGGCAATGGTGGGGAAAAAAAAACCACAAATAGTAACCAGGATCGAAACCAAAGCTTGGAGGCTGTAGCACTAATCACTGTACCGTCATGCCACCTCTTGTAAGAGCAGTCTAGAAGTGCAGAGAGTTGTGTTGTAAAGATTTCAAGAGGCTCTAGAGACAAATGAAAGAGATCCAAACACAGCAATTTATTAACAAAATCAACAGGAAATCCACAGGTAAACTCTGACTTTTAATGGTGGCAGAGAAGCAAGCTTGTATCCTGAAAGGTCTTGGCAGTTGTTTGGCAGCCTTTAGGGCATATCAATTTGCATGTCCGACTGCTCTCAACGCAGGCTTAAAAGCACATTTTAAAAGCAAGCGGCCATCTGCGTGGGTATTGACTTTTGGGCCAACAGCTGTCATGAAACTTGGCCTCAGTGCAGGGCTACAGGCAAACAGCTGCTGATGGCAACACTCTGTTTGATCGGGCTGCATGATTATTATTTTTTCCACCTTATCTGTAAACACAAAGTGTTCTTGAAGGCACTGGCTGGAGAGTGTGCACCATTATAAAGTGGTTGGGAGAGAATAATAACTTACCAGTTTTTCTAGCGAGTACAATGCACCCAGTGTTAAGTATGGTACCTTCAACCCATTGGAATTCCCCATAAACAAGTTTTATTTTGAGGAACTTAAAACAAATCTCATAAACGTGGCAATGGTTACTCTGTCATCTCAAGTGTTCAATTCCAGACAGATAAAGCTAAATCATCCATTATTTTCCATTTCGCTTAATTCAAAAATTTAGAAGTGTAGCCAGCAGCCAATGTCAAATCAGTGACCAGAAAAATCCAGTGATCAAATGGAGGATGACAGTCCTTTTAACTTGTTAATGTATTGATCTGTGTATCTAGAGTAAACACAATAAAGAACAATTGAACACACAGTGAGTAAGAGCATCAAAAGGATGATGGAGACACACCAAGGTTACTTCTGGACAGCATTAAGATTTGCGCAGTTCCTTGGATGGAAAATGGTTTGTTTTTTTTTCTTCTAATTTCAAACAAATTAGGATATCCGTTTCCCACTCTGTAATAATGGCTGAATTAGTGGTCTTCAAATGAAACAACATGTAGTACAGTGTATGAGATCACAACCAGTTTTTCAATATGCAGTATTTTCCTTTGAATACAATACAGTACAATACAGTTTATTTTTGTATAGCCCAAAATCACACAGGAAGTGCCGCAATGGGCTTTAACAGGCCCTGCCTTTTGACAGCCCCCCAGCCTTGACTCTCTGAGAAGACAAGGATGTACGCATATTGACGTGTCAGACGCAAGCGCTTATGGGACCCCTTCAAGGCTCAGACCAGGTAAGCAGTACTGCTCCACACAAACAAGAGGGGCCCTGTTGGCTAACTCCTGTATTTTATGTGGCTGCCGTGAAGATCGCCAGCAGGCAGACTGACATCACTTCCTCTGCATCCTGCGAAGCCCCACCCCTTCCACGATGCCCGCTATACCAGAGAACGACAGGAAGCGGCCGTTCACATTTGGGCCCACGGCTGAGGGAGATGAAGCTCCTCGGTTATTACCAGTATTTGATTGCTTTATGTCGTTTTTTGACTACTTTCTTTTCGCTTTTGCTGTTTCAAAGTGGTTTCACCAAGGAGGTGCCCCAACTCTTTTCCTTTGTTCTGTTTCTTTCCTACAGGAGGAGTTGTGGTTCCCATACTGTCTGACAAGCAAGTAAAGATGAGCAAGGTAGGTGCCAGACGATGTCACCCACAACTAGAGTTTTGACTTCTGGAAATTTCGATAGCCTGAGTATATTTAAGTGTAGAAGTGTTTGTTGAATTACCCAGTGATCTGCACGTATTGATGACGAGTATGTCTTCTTAAAGGCTGAATATCATTCTTCACCTGAAATTCTGATTGAAAGAGCCCATTCAGAACACTGCTTCGAATCATCTGGAGGTGAAGATTTTAAAAGATTGGTAGAATGTAGAAATACTGCACATCTCCATTTTTTTTTGCAAGATAATGTAGTTTCTACTACTCGTATCGGAAGATTTGGAAAAAAACAAGGTATGTATCATGTAATTAATTTAATATGCCTATAACAGAAAAATTGGGTTAATTGTGGGTTTAAACTTGAGACGCAAGTATTTGAAGGATGCATACATTTGTTGGTACGGACATCTCGAAAGTTCCCAATTTCAGGCATGTTTTGAATACGCCGTATGCTAAGCATCCATAGAATAAACGATTACAACGCATGGGTGCAATTGAGAGTAGCATGTCAGAGTTCACACCATATTCCTCCATCCATTTACCTATCCATTTCGGCGAAGTAGAACCTGTGTATATTGTGGCTGCACTGTGAGAGAGTGCAATTTCCTCCAGAGTCCCCATATAACTTGGCATGTGTGTCCTTGGTGTGTTTGTGGAATACACTGGACACAGAAAAATACACGTAAACTCTACACAGATAGAGAGCACAGTTTGATTTGAACCCAGGATTCTACTGCCATGAGCAGCAGTGCTAATCATTGTACCACTGTGCCATACCTTACTCGAGTAAGCTGAACCTTGTGGCCCTTAATAATGTGTCTGAGAGAGACCAGGGGATGCCAACTTCAGTCCTGGAAGGCCGCAATGGCGGCAGGTTTTCATTCTGACCCTTTTCTTAATGGGGGACTTGTTTTTGCTGCTAATTAACTTCCTTTGAATTAATTTTAATTGACTTGCTCTTGAAAACTCAGACCTCTTAATTCTTTCCTTTTCCTTAATCAGCTGCCCAACAATAATGAGATACAAAATGAGCCAAAACAACTGGTGTCCATCATACAATATCTGAAAATAAAGAAAGATGAAAGAATGCAAACCTGCTCAGGTCCCCAAATCATTTGGCCAGAGCTCTTAGAAAGAGAAATTCAACAATTTCGGAAATGTCTGCTAATGGACCACGAGAGCACCAACAAGCCCTGGACTTAAAGATCTGGTTTAATTAACGACAAGAATCGACACCGACTGGAGTGAAATTGTCTGAAGTTTGAGGCCCTGACTTCGTTGGTCTTCTGTTGGCTCCCTCACTTCACATGTCATTTCTGTTTGGGTGAGATTGAAGGAAAGAAATGAAGATATTCAGAGGAACGATCTTTATGCAAGTAATATTAATATATCTGGGATGCTGGAGAAACCAGAAAATACTGAAAACTCTCCCATGCCCACCACCTGTGCAACTGTGATGACCCAACTAAATGAAATTGCTGTCTGTAATATAAACACCGCTTTCTGTCTGGTTGCTAACAACAGAAGCAAGTTCACATACCAGCTGAATGTGCCTGAGCCAGGTGGCATATTTGTACATTATACACCTGGCTATTATGTGACTTTAAAAAGCAAGAGCAATGTTTAAAGATTAAAATGCCATTTGGGGCAATGCATTGTGTCCAGTACACAGTCCAAGTTGGTACAGCTTCTTGAATTAAACTTCTGCTGTCCAATGCTTGGTCACATTCCTATACCCCATTTCTTGTTAAAGGTGCCAGTGTTTCAAAGATGGTCCATCACAGCTCACCTTGTTGTGCCCATGTAGGTTCAGTACAGGCAACTGCAGCTGCTCATCTTGACAGTGTGGGTACTTCTGTGCAGCATAGCGAGAGTAGAAAGCATCATGTACTGAATGGCACGTCTTAAAGCTTCGGTGACGTAAAAACGGTAAGCCGACAAGCGAGGCGGCTCCATCTGATTCAATATAGCCTTGGGTTTGTCGGGTGGGTGGCTGTGTCTTGGGAAACTGGGGCTTCATGAAGAAGAAAAAGAAAAGGTGGAGGTTATTTCCAACTTTAAAAATGTTCAGGATGCAAACATTTGGTCATTAACTTGCCGAGGGAGAAGAATACTAAACGGCAGGTTTCAATCTTTTACATGTTCACTACAATCTGTTACAGTGATGGGAGGGCGGATTAGAGGACTCTGAATATTGCGGTTATGCTCTTTTGTATGACAAATGACAAAGTAGTATTGGACCGGCTCCCCACCCTGGCCTGGCTCCTGCCAACATGTAGTGCTGCTGGGATAAACTCTGCGCCGTTGAGTATGATTAAGTTGGGTTGAGAATGTTCTATTAAAAGAAAGATTGTTTTGCAGCCAATGGGCCCCCCGAGGCTCCATCATTAGATTTACTGTAAAGTATTAGGCTGCAGAATAAGTCCTCCTTACTGACTTACAGTAACAGCTATGTGCTTTAATTACCTTTTGTGGATGTATGGAATACTTGACGACATTCATTTGGAAAGACAGGACAGCATGACCTTGTAGCTGAAGGTTTGACCAGTACACCATAAGGTCAACCCCAACTCCTTAGATCACCTTAACCTTCTAATGTTCTCACTGAAATAATATGGAAATGGCAGTAAAACGCATTGAGCTTGGAGTATATGATACCCCACCACACTCTCAATAGGTGACTGACGGGCCAGTGCTCACAATTTGGAGATATGGTAACAACCAAAATGACCTTTGTTTTATACATTGCTTTGAGTAAAATAATAAACTCCACAAACAATGGCATACTGTACACTGTCGAAAATGTCAACTGAAACAATGCCTAGCTGCGGGGTCTGGCACACATGCTTCTTCAACCTTTGCTATTGATAGCATTTAAATGTCTGAAGAGATGGTCACTTCATGGCACACATTAAGGGACCCTGCGTTTGTCTACGTAAACCAAATCCTCAGCTGTAGTAGAGTTATGGATGCTGATCACGGCTAGAAGACTTTGACAAAGGTCAGATCATTGGAACATGTAGAGAAAATGGGCTGGAATTCCTCCAGTGTGCAATGTGTAGGACATTAGTGGACAGGTGGGGACAGAGAGACAAGTCAAGCAGAAGGAGAAGCTGGGACAAATGGCTAATATACTGGATGGCACTTTGGACAGCACAGATCTGTTCTGCACTAACAGTAGGTGTCATGACGGAGCAGTACCCACTGTCTGCATGATGTTAACATGTGCCCTCGAGTGCCAGTGGGCTTTGAGCCCCTCACACCTCCGCAGAGACCAGACGCACTTGATTAGTGCTTAAAAGGGCTGCACTTAGTAGCTCAACAGCAATGATTAGTCTCGGTAAGTTGTGGCCAGTGATGGTCCACAGGAGGCCTAAATAAAGTGCTGTTGGCAAAAGGGTTATGTAATCAATGCATGGCATCATTGGTCATATGACCGCAGATCCAAGTTGGCTCTCCCTGAGGGTATCATGGCTGTTTGACAGCAAGTCTACACAATCCTGTTCTGCCCTTAATGGGCACCAGTGAACACTAGAATTTCCAACCCAACGTATGGCCGGACACAACGGTCCCGTCTTTGAAACATCAGCCTGCACCCAAACACAGCGGTAGATTAGGGTATTTGTTTAGCAACCCTTTCCCGATGATCCCTGTGATCTTTAATTAATAGACGGTGCAGTGGCATTAGGCAGCCAGCCAGCCCCGTACCTTGCCTATCGTGCTATTTAACTGATGCTAGGTCTTTTTTTTTTTTTTGACTATAAACTTGGAAACAAATTCCAAAACTTTCTGTATGTAATTTTTCATCATTTGTGCACGTGGAGTTAATTCCATTTTCAATGTGCATTCACAGATTTTGACAAACATGGCGCATCAGCATGTCAGAGTTTTAGTGCTGTGCTTGTAGAACTTGGCACACAACCTACAACATGAAGTGCCCGTCGCAGTCGTGTTCAATCTAGTTTCAGAGGATGGCGTGCTGGAGTTTACCCTGTGGCATTGGGCACCAGGCCATCACCGGGCCCATTCACACACACACACACAGCCACACAATTAAGAGTCACCTTCTTCAAATTTGTTTGGCTTCTCTCGTTATTAGTTGCTACGGTGGATCATCTTCTTCTATATCTTCCTGTCCTCATCATCTTGTTCTCTTACACCCATCATCACCTTCATGTCCCCTCTCCCCACATCCGTAAACCTCCCCTTATGCTTTCCTCTCTTTCTCTTACCTTGCAGCTCTATCCTTAGCACCCTTCTCCCAGTATACCCCTCATCTCTCCTCTCCACATGTCCAAACCAACACCATCTCGCCTCTCTGACTTTGTCTCCCAACCTGAGCTGACCCCCTAATGTCCTCATTTCTAATCCTGTCTGTCCTCATCACACCCAATGCAAATCTTGGCATCTTTAGTGTCCCCTCCAACTCTCTATCCTGTGCCACCATCTCCAACCCATATAACATAGCTGGTCTCACTACCATCCCGTAGACCTTCCCTTTCAATCTTGCTGATAATTAAGAGTCACCAATTAACATAAAACACACAGCTCAAGGATTGAGGAGGAAAACCCAAGCAGACGTGGGGAATGTGAACTCTCTGCACAGACGGCTGTGAGCAGGGCCTGAACGCCAGACGCACCATTCTGCAATTCCAGCGTGAAATGAAGAATCCTAATTAGTACAAACGGACTGAGCTTCCAGTCTGCAGCACGTAGCCCTCCAGAGAATCGATAAAACGACCCATAACCATCTTTCAGCATATTTTAAAAATCTAGGGGCGTCCCAGCAGGATTTAAAGGTTCATTGAAGGGAGGCGTGCACGTATGTGGCTGAGCAGCAGCAGCAGCAGCAACTCATGAAGTTAATACAGGAATTGAAATCGTAAAGCTGTCTAATGATTTCTTACGGCTTATAAACTAGATAGAGAAGTCACTGGTGGGCTGGCGGTGGAAATCTTGATGTCGCACTGAAAGCAGCGGCTTATTACAAGCGTAAAGAACATGGAAAAGAACTGCTGGAATAAATGATTATAAATCAGCAGATTCTTTATTTTAAAATATGCTTCATTTGCAAAGTTAACTCTGAGTTAGTATCTTACATTGTTTTTGTTTAGCATTTTCTTGTAAGAGTTTTGTCCATCGCCATCTGTCTTCCACCCCTCTTATACAGTTGTGAAGGTCAGCGGGGCACAAAGCAAGCCACGTGGCACTGTGGACTGGATACCAGTCCATTTCAGCACCAACCAGCACTCCATAATGCAGGGCCAGTTTGTAAAGGCCAATGAACCTAAAACACACGCACAATGGCTTATTGTTATTACCAGTAACTGCGCCGTACCGTAAATCCTTGGCATTCCCAGTTTTCATCCTCTTTCTCCGTCTCTCTGTTTAGCATTCGTTTGCTCAGACGTTGATGCCTTTGCTGTTTCCTGAGCAGCTTCTCTTCCCTCTACCCCAGCGGCCCACTTCTTCTCTTCTTCTGTCGACATCTTTTCGCGTTAAAACTGATTAAATTAGTGGTTGTGTTGCAATTACTTAGTACGTTTTCTTTCATTTTTCACTTGGCACTTAAATCATTTTTTAAGGCAGATTAAAGACTTGAGATATGAAGAGGTAGGGGAAGTGACGGCAAAGGTGGTAGGGATGAGAACGGCGCCCATACACGTGACCCGTACGGTCGCCCCCTTTGCTGCTGCCAAAAGTGGATTCTACAGTAAAATAAAAAGAGGAATAACCTTGGAGGTCAATCATCACAGCGAAAGTGGACAAAATAGGAGTACCAGATTTCAGGTCAAAGCTCAAACGGTTTGTGAGCTACAGGTGATTTAAAATCCTGGCCAGACAAACGGACAGCCGCGGTAGTGTATTACATAAGAAGGTTAGGCCGATGTCTTCATCCAAGGTGACTTACAACATCCGAGATACAGTTAGCTACATTTCTTGTGTTTGTCCGAGCTGTCAGAGCACAGCTAAGTGAAGTGACTTGCTCGTGGCCACGCGGTGTCAGTAGCAGGATCTGAAGTCCAAAGCCTTGACCACTGCACCACACTGCCTGCCTCCACAAGTCGTATTCCAGTCAAAACCACAGCAATCTGATAGCAGCAGACCAGTTCAGACTGTCACTAAAATAATTACCTTTTAATAAAGGGGCTGGGAGGGGGACATCAAATCCTGTGTCAGATGTGCATGTGGAGTCTTATCTGTTTTTTTTGGTTTTACTTCCACGTCCCCAAACCTTCGGGGTTCAGACTGACAGATCGTTGGTTTGGACCAAGTGCTGGACTGGTGCCTGTCGTATCCAGAAGTGGACCTTCTATAGCAAACGGTCCTGTTGGGTTAGCCATTTGTCACGAACCTCCCTGAAATGGCTGAAGGTTGTTTTTTAGATGATTCCTTAGTCCGTGACTGGAGTCTGACTTGCTGTGTAGACCTGAACTAACTCGGCAATGACGTGCGTCCATCAGGCAAGTGCTGCTGTCATCAAACCTCTGAGAATAACGATGGCCACCCCGTGTCACAAGTGAATACTTTTGTGAGTATTAATTGAGTCTCTTTAAAATTATTTAATGGCTGTTTTGAATTTAAGTATTAACAGTTTAATATTGTTTGGTTCACCTTTACAGTTCTTCAGTGTTTTCAGTAGGTGACTGAGGTAAACGTTCATCTTAAACACGGTGCTAACTAATTCATGCAGGCACCTTCACCTCTTCACCAGTCAATCAAATACGTTACCAGCTTCCAATTGTGGACCCCCCCCTAGGTGGGGAATGAACTGGGACCCACGTGTTTGCAGGGTTCAGTCTGTTTGTCATTGGTGGCTCAAAGTGTTTTTAAACTCCAGCCTCACACCACCTGTGTTTGAAGCCGCTGTCTGTCTACTGGATGTGAAATCTGCACCTTCTCCTCATATTTAGGTGGGCTTTTTTTACCCAAAGGTATTCTCTTCTATTCACAGACAGACATGTTAAGTGTAACAGCTGGCATATGAGCTTGAAAGGCCCAGAGCCGGACTGGACTCTTCTCCAGAGCTGTCATGCCTCCAGGACCGTTTACAAACTTGTGGAAAAATGGAGGGCTTGTAGCTGAGAGGCTTTGGAGTGGACTGCTGTCCACCATGGAACTCCTCACTCAACTCGCCTCTCTCATTCCTGGAAACAATTCCTGTGCTCCTCCACCATAAAAGAACCCCACACTGCGCCACTCCATCTGAACTTGTGTGGTGCCGAGGCGTCACCTGCTGCATGGCTGCACTCGGGTCCTCATTTGGGATCCTGAGTTGGTTTGTCGTGTGGTGGGTGCAGCAGTGCGCTCTGTCAGGGTGGGCTCCTAACCTCTCTCTCCCTCCCTCTCTTTTTCTTTCTCTCTTTCCCTCTTTTCTTTCTCCCTCCCTTTTTTCTCTCTCTTTCCTTTTCTCTCTGTCTTTCTTTCTTTCTTTTTCTCTCTCTTTCCTTTTCTCTCTGTCTTTCTTTCTTTCTTTATCCCTGTTTCTCCCTCTCTTTCCTTCTTTCTCTCTCTCTCTCTCATTTCTCTTATCTTTCTTTCTCTCCTTTTTCTCTCTCCCTCCCTCTTTCTCTCTCTCTCTTTTCTTTTTCTCTCCCTCCCTCTCTTTTTTCCTTTCTTTCTCTCTCTCCCTCCCTCCTTGTCTTTTTTCTTTCTTTTTCTCTTTCTCTCCCTCCCTCTCTTTCTTCTCTTTTGTTGCCATCTCTACTGCCTGCTTTGTTTTTCCTCCTAGATTTCTAACACGGTGACAAACCACCTTCCCTTCTGTCTCAGTTTTAATGTTGGGAACAAAAAGAAGCCACCTGGAGTGACATCTGGCAAATACTTGTTGGTATAAAGCAGCCACCACGTTGTTTTCTGGTCAGTAGCTCTTGGAATGGCAATGTGGTGTGTGCTGTCATGGTTCATAATCAAGTGTTGGGTGTGTTAACTCTTCTCCAGATGGTTTTCCTAGATGCTCATCTGTTGGCACACACCTTGGCACTTCTGGGTACGAGTTTTGCATCTCAAGGGGAGTATTCTGAAGGTGACTGAAAGGGAACTGCTCTAACTCTTTTATATAATGAAGGTTGTTAATTTTTTTCAAAAATGTGAAAGTTTGGGGTCCTTTCTTGCATGAAACTCCGATTTTGTAAACCTTTAATCTTTTAACATTCTTACTTAACCAGACGGACTTAAGGTGAGAAGCCGATGGCCTTTGTTTTTAAGTACATAATGGAAGTCGATAACGGGCACCAATTAATCAATCTGAGTGTCTGACGTTTTAGGAATTTTAAAGATGCCTGGTCCTCTATCTGTGATCATTTTGTTTTTATTTTGCTGCATGAAACACAAGGAACAGATCACTTAGTTTAATGATGTAAATAATCTCTATTATTATATATATAAAAAAAAACAACTTAGGATGAGACAAGGCCTGGTCGGAGAGACGACACTTTGGGCCAAGAGATGTAACCACACCTGGGGCCGGAAATAAAATTAAGAGTAGATGACAAAGTAGAACGTTGTAAAGAATTTAATAACGTTGGCGCGATGAACATGCAGAGCAGCTTAGACATAATGGAAGTAGGAAAATGTGAAAGTCTCAAAATAAACGACAGTAAAGGTCGCATTAGCACAAACAAATGGAAAATATTACTCGGTGAAATAATGGAACAGCAAAAAGAGATTGAATAGTCATTGAGGATGGCTGGAGGACAAGAGAGACAAGGCAGTGAGACAAAAGGACAGCCGCTGTCCAGGCATTTAAACATTCGAAGTGCCACACGACGTGCAGATCACGTGCAGCTGCTGATGGAGCAAAGAGGAGGTAAAACAAAACACCTGTGTCTGTTTCCCATTGTATCACCGTTTAAGGGGGGGGTATCTCCTTGGGGTGCATTCAGCCCCCCTCAACACAACAGCGTGTAGCGCAGGTGGGGGTTATGGCAGGCAGAGTGAGCAGGGGGCAATGCCCCAAGTAGTATATGAATTAGAAGAAAATCCTAACCACTAAGATAAAAGGTGTGACAATAAGGATAAGAGTCCACCCATCATCAAACCCGCTATATCCTAACTACAGGGTCACAGGGGTCTGCTGGAATCCAATCCCTGCCAGCGCAGGGCGCAAGGCAGGAAACAAACCCCACGCAGGGCGCCAGCCCACCAAAGGGCACATTAACATACCCACAAACCAATCACACACTAGGGATAATTTAGGATCGCCAATGCACCTAACCTGGATGTCTTTGGACTGTGGGAGGAAACCCACGCAGACACGGGGAGAGAACATGCAAACTCCACGCACGGAGGACCCGGGAAGCGAACCACTGCGCCACCGTGCCGCCCAAAGTATAAGAGTAAACTGTGCTATAGTTCGGTGATCCAAGTCAGGTTCTAAACTGTAAAACTATAGAGAAAGATCAATTCAGAGAGGTGGCAGTGGGGCTTCATTCCCCCGTCTGTTTACCCACATGCTTAACCCTGGGCAGGACTGCACAAAGCCTTACAGCCGCCTTAGGTTAGTTAAGTCGGGACCCAACCCCGGTAGGGATTCCACCCCATTACACAGCACACTTTCTCAAGCATGGACAAGTTTGAGTCTCCACTCGACCCACTATGCACATCTTTTCCAACCGCCTCAAATGCAAGACAAGTGACAAGCCAACTTAACTGGCATCCCAGCCAGCCCCGGTTCGTACCCTGGCCTCCATACTGCCCGCACAAACTCAAGCTCCTGGCACGAACTAGTGACGGGTCGTTCTTGAACGATTCGTTCATTCTGAACGAATCTTTAATGTGACTCGGGAAGAACGAGTCGTCTCGTGGGAGTGATTCGTTCTGTTGCGTGGATTTGCGCAACTTCCTATAGTTTCTGTATTGGAATTGATTCACCTGTTTCGAGTTTTTCGAGTGGTTCCTTCATCACTTGACAGCCCCATAAGCTTAACCAACTGTCTGAGCCGGAAACAGAATTGATTAGTTCATCTCTCGAGTCTTCGGGTTCGAGTCGTTCGTTCATCACGTGACAGCCCCATAAGCTTAACCTATGCAGTCTGAGCCGGAAAGAGAATTGAACGAAATGACTCGAAAAATGATTCGTTCATTTGGCTGAACGAGACTCAAAGGTCCAAGTCGGTAAAATGATCCGAACTTCCCATCTCTGGCACGAACGGCTCTACACGATTACTGGGTGCATGTTTTGAATGAAAGGAGCTCCCATTGGCTAAGTTCATGAGATACAAACCTTTGACGTCCGGACAACCAATCGGGCATCGCACAGCCTCAGAGGAGCTAATCAGCGCAATTACACCCACGTACTGTAACTGAGCGCATTTCAGAAACGGCTTGCCGGAGGGGCTACACGAGAATTAACAACATCTAAGAAGACGTTTATCCTAAATCTGGGAACAGAATCAAGATCATTTTTCCAGTCGCGCAGAAAAAAGGTTATTGCCCTTAAAAGCAAATTCGTCCATTTTCCAACCAGTTTATCGAGTTCATTACATGGCACAGTCAACTAATGACGCCAGTTTACCGTACGTGTTCTTCCTCGGGGCACACACAAGTCTTGAAATTGGCGACTAACATGAAAAACACCTAAAGAGAAAATTCAAGTGCAGTGCCTTTGTGAGCGCGGTGTTACTTTTGAATTTTGAAAAGCGCCGCCTTTAAAGCAGTGCCCCGTTTTGTTTAGCAGCATTGACATAAAAGGTACTTCACGCTAACGGACAGCGCAGGTGTCGCCCTCCATTTCCCTTCCGAATATATTTTGTGTCCTCTTAAATTTTTAACATGAAATAATTTGGAGCGCGGTTGCGATCACGGCTATAAACCGAGGGCATTCTTTTATCGCATATCATCGACCATTTAATGGGGTCAGGTAAGCAAAAACAAATCACGCCCAAGATTACTTTAAAATATCCTTCCGTCACGCTACCGATCCCCGTAAACGCATCAGAAACGGGAGCTGGACATCAGGCATTTGAGGGCCATCAATAACAAGGAAGAAACCATAACTCGGGAACTGGCAGGGTAGGTGAAGGCTGCTTGTGTGTCCTACGCCGGGGGAGAAAAAACAAAAAAAAAAAAAACTGCGTTGCCCCCGTGAAGATGCCCACTAGGAAACCCTCTCAGCTCTCTGGCGCCATCTCCTGGTGGCACTTTTCTCCACTACTGTTAAGTTAAGGTCTAACAATAGGCTCACTTGACCAGTTTAAGATGGACATTAACAAAAAATAAGTAATGAAGTATCTCTAGATTTCTTTGAGTGACACACTCTTTCATTGACAGTGTGTGCTTCAAATGTATGGTTACTGTGAATCAAGTTAGGAACAAACCAGATTGTTAGAAGTGGATAGATGGAGAGAAGCTTTTCAATCCTGAAGGATTACAGCAGCAGACAGAAAAAGGCACAAATGCACATATAACAAGAACGATCTTTAGGTACATTAAAGTGTAAGATGATTAGAATTGCACATACATTATATTTCACAACGTCGGTCAATGGCACAGCATATCACACATAACACGTCTAACATACTAATGTCTAGTCCATCAACAACTAGACCTCTTGTCCCTGCCATGCTATGGATTGTGATGCAGTCACATGTCGACTCTGCGATCTGAAAACATAAGATAAGCAGGTGAGTGTAAATAGCAACTTGGCTGATACGTACAATCTGTGCATTACTCTGGCTGGTCTGTAAAGTGTCTTGTAATGGGGCGTACTGTGAATACCGAAACACAAAATAAAACGGATTTCAAGTACAGTCAAGAAGTCGACGGACAGGTAAGCAGTTGATTCTGGGAGACTCCAGTTTTATGTATTAACATTCCCATATCGACATCAAATTCAAGGTAGTTTAGTCGTTTTGGCACCAAAGCAACTTGTTTACTATAAGACCAAGTTCAGGTTTCCACTGGATATCTCAGCTGTATGCTACCAGTCATCCACTTATCCCCAGCATTTTCTACCCCTTTAATCGAGTGCAGTTGTTCCTGTTTATAAGGGAAGAATCTGGAGCAAGACGGAACGCAACCCTAGCCAGGGTGGCAGTCTAACGCATGGCACATGCCCACATTTACTTGTACCGAGTTGCCAGTCTGTGTAACATACCCATTATTGGCGTGTCGGAGGAAAACCCATGCTAGGGGCTCATGGGAAAATGTATATAAATAATAAGAAATCAGAATTGTTCTTTTATATCTGGTCCCTAGTAAAACTAGAGTTTCAAATTGCATAATTCAAAAATGAATTTCCGTAACGGATTTTAGGTTAAGACAATATTTTTTAGAAAGAGTTTTCTGGCGCAAAGCAATAGTATTAAATAATCAATCAGAACTGCAGCGTGCATCACTTAGGCTTTTGCTAAAATGAAATTCTTGAGAAATGACGCACATGATGATGATGACGGTTAAAGATGGATGAACTGATGGCTATGAAATATTTCACACTTGTTTACTTTTAGAAAGAACATTTGTAGGCTTCCATTCAAAATACAGAATTCTTCCTTGTAATCTGTGACATTTAAAAGTCTTCCTTCTCACCCCTTTATTATTATTGCCACACTTCTTTTAACTTCACCTGTTTGTCGTCTGGCACAAATCTTGTAATTGATATTTAACCCACTTCCTATTGTCCAAATGACTTGAAATTTTGCACACTTACTCACTTCCGAAGACAATACATGAATCAATAATCAGTTTCACTAATTGATCAATTAATCCATGTTAAGAAATGAAATTTTCATATGAAGAATAGTTCAAGATTTTACCAATAGATGGCGCTAGTAACGGATAGAAATATTAAAGTGTTGAAATATTGATTACAGAATTATACTAAAACAAACCAAAGACTAAAAAGTTGAAAATAAAAATATATATAATATATAGTGACAGTAGAGGGCGTTGTCGCTCCTGCAGACAAAACGTCCAGACACCAGGTAAAAGTATCAGAAATAATTTTAATTTCATATATACTGTGCACAAAGCACGTCCACCTCCACAATACTCAATGATCAATACAATAATTACAATAAATCAATCCTCCTCTCCTCCCAGCAGCTCCGTCACACTTCCTCCCAACTTCTGCTCAACTTGCTGGGTTTCCCACAGTCCTTTAAGTAGTCCATGACCCAGAAGTGCTCCTGTCCTTCAGTCCACGTGATTCACCAGCACTTCCGGGTCAGATGAAGATTCAGATTTTTCTACAGCTCGGAAGTACTTCTGTTCTTCCGCCCCCGTGGCTTGGGAGTAATTCCGGACTATATGGAAAATAGAAATCCCGGTGTCTCCCTGCAGCGTCCTCCGATGGCACTCAGCAGGGCTGTGAAGTCGCACTCCATCTCCCATGATGCCCTGTGGGAATGCGGGGCACCTCCATGCTGCAGGGAGGACTCCATCTAGCATCCAGCCATCTCTCACAATCAATATATTATATATTTATTGTCACAAGAATGAGACATGGACAGATAAAGGTTTGGGGCAGCCACCCGTGTAATGTGGTATCCTGGCTGCAAAAGTCGTTTCAGCAAAATAATCAGCACTGAAGTGCATACAACTGAGTCCACAGGAGACAACCTCAGGAGAGCCAGGTGGAATCCCCCGGGAATGGTCTACAGGCAAGTGAGTAAGAGAGTCAGTGTACTCTGCCACATCCCGGCATGCCTCACACACACACTAATATATATATATATATACATTCATACATACATACACACACACATATACATATATATATACACATACACATACATATATATATATATATATACACACACGCGCATACACTTTTTAAAAACCATGCTTAAGGTAAAAAGTGTACTAAAAAAGTAAAATAAGTCTCTCATACATCACTTGTAAAATAAAAGCGTTTGTGCTTTTCATCAATCAACATTCAATAAACACTTCTTAAAATCTTCGTAAAAGTGCCCACCTTGTATTTTACGAGTGATGTATGAGAGACTTATTTTACTTTTTAACTTAATATACAGTAAGTGTGGTATTTTTTTTATATATATATCTTTTGAAGTGTTGTTTCTCAGACTTTTTTTATTTTCATTGTATCCGCTCCTATTTTATGTACATTATAGCGTAACAGTTGACTCGGATATAATCCTCAATATTTTGTAAAGCACTTTGTGATCGTGTACATTTAAAACCCGCCATGTATGACTAATTGATTCAAAGTAAATTCTAGCAGTCAAGTTAATTCCTTTTGAGAATAAGACTAAACCAGTTGTGCTCTGCTCCTCTGTTCATTAGCTGATCCGTCTCTCTCCTGCCCTCGTCTTCCTTCTCATAAAGCATTCCAATGGTAACCCATAACCTGTCCTTCAAAGGTCTCTACTTCTGTGTGGGTTTTCCGCCCGCAGCCCTGAGACGTGAGCACTTAGGTTAACCGGCAGGCCCAAAAGGGTGCTGTGCATTGGTAACGGTGCCTTACCGTGGTCTGGAGTGGAATCTCCTGCCTTGCCCTCACCCTGTGATGGGTTCTGGCCACCCCAGAAATGGACTAAACAGGGTATTGGATGACAAGCTCATTTTGTATCAGATGAGTATCTGTAAAGTGTGAACTTGCTGACTACAAAGAGCACAGAATGGTTATTTTCAGACTGAAACGCTGTGGGGTGACGTCTCCGATTAATGAAGAGATATTTATTAAAGTGTAGATAATTATTATTATTTTTAATTCATTTTCTTAAACCATTGTCAATTTACTTCATTAATTAAATGGCTTTTTCTTGCTCTTTATTTGCAGTCTTATAAATTAGTAACAGTGCGGCCTTTGCTCATCCTTGAAATTCTCAAGCATGCTAACCATCAGCGCTTCATTCAGAATGAATTCTTTTTATCTTATGTAGCTTATTTCACATTTCCTTCATTTTCACCTCAGATAAAATGAATAGAGAATGACTCTAAAACTTTACAACAATGCTTTTGATAGAGAAAGAGATGCCCGTATGTGATTGTTGGGTGATTTTCTTCTATACGTTTGCACGTTCAGCCTACCAGTCAAGCGCAGATCTCACCGTGAGGCCTCGCAATTCTCTCTTTCCCAGAAGTGATCACTTCAACGAGTAACCTGAAAAGACAGAAATATCGCATAACGGCCAACCTGCCATCAGCCCGTCTTTTAAATTAGAATACAGTGAATTGACATTTAACTAACATATTAGAAATTTTACATTCTCCATTATTGTTTTTCCTGCTTCTAGTCACGTGGCATGGCGAGCGTGGGAGTTAAAGCGGCAGCCTTGTGAATGGAGGTTTGGTGCCTGAGCTACGACAACGTGCGGACCAGGAGGCATCAATAAAGTGGGCAGCGGCTCACCAGCTAGCGTGGCACCACTTCCAGCTGTGCGTGGACATTTGTAGCAAAGATTAAATGGATAGTTTGAAGGAGTGTAACCTACTCGGGTCTACAAAGCATGGGAATTTTTTTTTTTTTTTCTAGAAAAAGGAAATGTAGACTAGTAGGAATTTCAAATATGTTTGAAGGATAAAATGGGCAGGCGAGAGGCGGCTTTTTAAAGTGGAATGTTCCTTTAACCCTAAGAACTGGTTTCTAATTAAGAAACTTGGAGTGAATATCTGCAGTCCTTCAGGGCCAAGGTTAGCCCAACGACGTGTATAGATGAGCCGTCTGATATTCCTAATCCGTACACGTCTCTAATAGACCGTTATTAGGACTTCGAGAGCCAAGGAGCAGACTGACGGATCTTAACATACTATATGTGTCTCGTGTCCAGTAGGTGACATTGCTCTACAACAGAGGGGGCCTGGAGGGGGACAGCAGTTGACGGCTTTTGTTTTTGTCCACCGTCTTAATTAGTAGTCAATTACTGCTGTTCAAAAAGCAAACTTTTGTGCCTTCATTTTAGTTGAACTGCTTTTTACGATTCAGAAGGCTCGTTTCTTTTTTTCCCTTAAACTGCAGCCAAATAATAAGAAGGTGGAAAGTCAGCTGACAGACGACCAGGAACTCAAGGGTCACAAACTCGGTTCCAGTTGTCGTTGCTAATAAAACACACTAAGTGTATGACTTGATAGCGATTTCATTCTGCAGCTACACCAAACGTTTCCAAGCCTGATCAGTGTATTTTCAAAATGTGTGTGTGTGTATATATATATATATATATATATAGTCACAGATGTCTGGGGACACTGCACGGCCTGGATAGTCCCCGACTTGGACAATGTTACTCCTCGGCCACGAGAGGGCAGCCGCCCGGGGCTATTTGGGGACCACAGGGACGGAGCTGGGGTGTTCTTTATTAGAGGACGTGGCCACCGCCAGGGGGCGCCGGACAGTTAGAGAAGCCTGGATGGCAGCACTTCCGCCACACCAGGAAGCAATTCCAAGGTCACCCGGAGGACTTCCAGGTGCTTTCCTGACACTTCTGCCACACCAGGAAGTGACGTCAAGGGGAGCACCTGGGGCTCATCCGGGTCATGATAAAAGAGGAAGCCTCCCTATAGTAGAGGGGCCAGAGTTGGGAGGAAGGAGACAAAGCTTGTGAGGAGGACAGGAGGTCAAGGAAGGGAAGAGAGAGAGGAAGAAGAAGAAGACGAAGACAAAGGAAGAGAGTTGGTGCTGATAGACATTGTGGTGCTTAAGAACTCAATAAAGGAGTGTGTTTTGGACATCCTGGTGTCGGTCTGTCTGTGTCTGGGGGTACGCTTTCCACAATACATACTAGACATTAAGCCCATTAAAATAACGGGCACTAGAACAGTAGTGCATAAACATTTGTATGAACAGTCTATATTAAATGGCGAGGGACCTTGTATGTGGCTGTAATATGCGTCACTTGGATCGATATCCAAGTCTACCATAAAGAGAAGACTGCATGAAAGTAAATCCAGCGGGTGCACTGCAAGGTGCAAGCCACTCATAAGCCTCCAGAGTAGAAAGGCTAGATTGGACTTTGCTAAAGAACATCTAAAAAAGCCAGCAGAGTTCTGGAAAAACATTCTTTGGACAGATGAAACCAAGATGAACCTCTACCAGAATGATGGCAAGAAAAAAGTATGGAGAAGGCGTGGAACAGCTCATTACCCAAAGCATAGCACATCATCTGTAAAACACGGTGGAGTCAGGCAGTGTGATGGCTTGGGCGTGCATGGCTGCCAGTGGCACTGGGACACTCGTGTTTATTGATGATGTGACACAGGACAGAAGCAGCCAAATGAATTCTGAGGTGTTCAGAGACATACTGTCTGCTCAAATCCAGCTAAATGCAATCAGATTGATTGGACGGCGTTTCATGATACAGATGGACAATGACCCAAAACATACAGCCAAAGCAACCCAGGAGTTTATTAAAGCAAAGAAATGGAAAATTCTTGAATGGCCAAGTCAGTCACCTGATGTTAACCCAACTGAGCAGGCATTTCACTTGTTGAAGACTAAACTTTGGACAGAAAAGCCGACAAACAAACAGCAACTGAAAGTAAAGGCCTGGCAGAGCATTAAAAAGGAGGAAACCCAGCATCTGGTGATGTCCAGGAGTTCAAGACTTCAGGCTGGCATTGCCAGCAAAGGGTTTTCAACCAAGTATTAGAAATGAACATTTTATTTCCAGTTATTTAATTTGTCCAATTACTTTTGAGCCCCTGAAATGAAGGGATTGTGTTAAAAAAATGCTTTAGTCGCCTCTCATTTTTATGTAATCTTTTTGTTCAACCCACTGAATTAAAGCTGAAAGTCTGCACTTCAACTTCATCTGAGTTGTTTCATTTAAAATTCATTGTGTTAATGTACAGAACCAAAATTAGAAAAGAGTTCTCTCTGTCCACATTTATGGACCTAACTGTAGATACTCTAAACTATATTACAATACAATACAGTTTATTTTTGTATAGCCCAAAATCACACAGGAAGTGCCGCAATGGGCTTTAACAGGCCCTGCCTTTTGACAGCCCCCCAGCCTTGACTCTCTGAGAAGACAAGGAAAAACTCCCAATAAAAACCTTGTAGGGAAAAATGGAAGAAACCTCGGAAAGGCAGTTCAAAGAGACCCCTTTCCAGGTAGGTTGGGCGTGCAGTGGGTGTCAAAAGTAGGGGGTCAATACAATACAATATACACAACAGAACAATTCCTTAAGACAGCATAATAAAAATTTTAGAATTACGGTTTAACAGTAGATGATATGACATAATTAGGTTTGGATATTTTTAGAGTCCTGGAGACCTCATCCATCTAGCTGCATCTCCATTTGGCCATGCCACGGCTGAAACATTGCTCCGATGAAAGGACCCTCTTTCCCATGATTCCTGTGATCCTCCATCAGGGATGACTTTACCATAGGCAGGCAAACAACTTGGCAGGTGGGCCATGGCACCAATGGCCACATTTGGGTACCGAGAAAAGAAACAGAATAGGTGAGGGTTAGTATTCAAATATAATTATCATGTTACTTATGTTATAGTGCTAATGACTAACAACAGAGATGCAGTCTGTACAGTTAATCAGCAGCTCTAGTCAGGATATGCTAAACTGAAGTAGTGAGTCTTCAGCCAGGATTTAAAGGCTGAGACCGAGGGGGCATCTCTTATGGAAGCAGGAAGACCATTCCACAGTTTAGGGGCCCTGTAACTAAAAGCTCGACCTCCCACTGTTATTTTATTAATCCTTGGAATCCTAAGCAGACCGGCATCTTGAGATCTTAATGTGCACTCAGGTTTGTAAGTCATGATAAGTTCAGACAAGTAAGCGGACCTTGGCGTTTAATGCTTTATATGTTAAAAGGAGGATTTTGAAATCTGCCCTAAATTTAACTGGGAGCCAGTGTAAAGATTTAAGAACTGGGGTTATGTGTTCATATTTTCTTGTTCTTGTAATAATTCTTGCAGCGGCATTTTGGATTAACTGGAGGCTGTATAGAGAACAGTTTGAACAGCCAGTGAACACCGCATTGCAGTAGTCAATCCTACTAGAGATAAATGCATGAATTAATTTCTCACAATCCTGTTTATTTAGAAAGCGCCTTAATTTCCTAATATTTTTAAGATGGAAAAACAGGTTTTGGACGACTTTGTAATATGCGCTTTAAATGACATGCTAGAGTCAAAGATAACTCCTAGATTGTGGGCTGATTCAGTAAAATTAATTGGGATTCCAACTGAGTTAAATGACGACAAAATATTGCTGTGATCAGCGTCATTCCCTCCAACAATTAACATCTCTGTTTTATCTGTATTTAAAGACAAGTAGTTCTCATTCATCCATTCCTTTAATTCACTAACACAACTAATTAAAGACAACATCGGAGAAACTTCATTTGATTTAAATGAAAGGTATAACTGGGTGTCATCTGCATACAGTGAAAATTAACATTATGTTTCCTAATGAGAGATCCCAGTGGAAGCATGTAAAGTGAAAACAGTAAAGGTCCCAGTACTGAGCCCTGCGGGACACCATATTCAACTTCTGTGTATAATGATGGAGTACTGTCAGCACATTTCTGTACATACTGCAATCGATTTGATAAATAAGAACTGAACCAAGCGAGCACGGGGCCTGTAAGTCCAACATCGTTTTCTAGCCTGTGCAGTAAAATAGAATGGTCAATGGTGTCAAACGCTGCACTTAAGTCCAACAACATAATTACAGTGGAATTTCCTTCATCAGAGGATATCAGAATGTCATTTACAACCCGTGTTAGTGCCGACTAATAATACTATATATTGTATAGTATAACTAGAATCTATAGTATATTGTAACACACGTTCTAAACTATATATGATGGTATATTTTTCTTCATTTTACAAATATATTTTTATATTTTGGAAAATAAATTGCAACATACAATTATTTACGTTTTACAATATATTTCAGTATTCTGTAAGATATTGTATTAATTATCCTTGAAGCACATAGTAACATTTTAAAATATATTCATAGCAATATTGTTTTACAAAAAAATATTTTATATGATTTTTTTAAGGAGCTTACAGAAAACTGAAATGATTGAGGACAATGAATCTTAAAAAGCAAGCAACTGGTTACTAATTAAGAAAGTGGCTGGATGGGGAAAGCCTGCAGGTACCCAAACACTTTCTGCAACTCAGACTCCCCTCGACTAAAATATACAATACAATTTATTTTTGTTTAGCTCAAAATCACACAAGTAGTGCTCCAATGGGCTTTAACAGCCCCCCAGCCTTGAATCTCTAAGAAGACTAGGGGAAAAATGGAAGAAACCTTGGGAAAGGCAGTTCAAAGAGAGACCCCTTTCCAAGTAGGTTGGGCGTGCAGTGGATGTGGTAAAATAAAGGGGGTCAATAAAATAAAATACAGAGAACAGAATACAAGTAATCCTCAATACAATATAATAGTGCATTAAAAATATTACAAGTACTGAGCAGAATTTAAAAGTAGATGATGCCCGATAATACAATGTGGATTTGTTCAGAGTCCTGGAGACCTCAGCCATCAAGCTGCCTCCCCCTATTGGCCATTCCACCGCTGAGTCAGCAGTGGGCCAACCAATCCTCTACCCAATAATTCCAGCGATCTTCCATTATGGATGACTTTAATTTAGGCAGGCAGGCAGAACAACTTGGCAGGTGGGCCGTGGCACCAATTGCCACATTTGAGTACCGAGAAGAGAAACAGAATAGGTGAGGGTTAGTAACAAATTCTAACTATCATGTTACTTATTTTAGTGCTAATGACTAACAACACATGCAGTCTGTACAGTAAATCAGCAGCTCTAGTCAGGGTGTGCTAAACTGAAGTAGTGAGTCTTCAGCTGGGAGTTAAAAGCGGAGACCGAAGGGGCATCTCTTATAGAAGCAGGAAGACCATTCCACAGTTTAGGGGCCCTGTAACTAAAAGCTCGACCTCCCACTGTTATTTTATTAATCCTTGGAATCCTAAGCAGACCGGCATCTTGAGATCTTAATGTGTGCTCAGGTTTGTAAGTCATGATAAGTTCAGACAAGTAAGCCGGACCTCGGCCATTTAATGCTTTATATGTTAAAAGGAGGATTTTGAAATCTGCCCTAAACTTAACCGGGAGCCAGTGTAAGGATTTAAGAACTGGAGTTGTGTTCTTGTTTTCTTGTTCTTGTAATAATTCTTGCAGCAGCATTTTGGATTAACTGGTGGCTGCATAAAGAACATTTTGAACATCCTGTGAACACCGCATTGCAGTAGTCAATCCTACTAGAAATAAATGCATGAATTAATTTGACAGAATTCTGTTTATTTCGGAAGTGCCTTCATTTCCCAACATTTTTAAGATGGAAGAAACATGATTTCTGATACACATGATAAACAAGCCCATTAAATAAAACACACTTTTGTGATTTTTTTTAAACCTCTTGTAAAGTACTCACAATGTGTTACACAAATAAACGTTGTGGCTATTGCTTGATTCTGAACACTGTCTTCTTTCTTAAAATATGAACATGGTTTTGCTTTAAGACGTCAACAGTCGCCGTTCTTATAACTGTAAGTCAGATTTAGTAATCATTAAAAAATGACAATTTAGAGATTTTGTTCATACTTAATTATCAGTCTATGGCTAATTATAAAACGCTCCCACTTCCCGTGCTGTCCGATTTCACGTGTACCTCACTTTTCCATAGCTCGATTATCCACTCCGTAAAACCTTCCTGCACATCTTTCATTACACGGTGTTTTAGAAACACACGAAGCGATCGTTTCCAGGTTTTATTTACAGCACGTATGTTCCTCCTATGTCGGAGAGCGCTAACTGCCCACTGCCCCTCTTTTAATCTTGTAATTTGCGGGCGCGGTCCCCGGACTGCCTCATTTTCCTTAATTGTTTACACTTGACTGGGATACACAAGGCGCTCTCGCAAATGAGGCGCTCACTAAGCTTGCTTCTTATTGGTTGACTTGAAAACTGTTTGACGCGATTGGCGGGAGCTCCTGCCAATAGCCGAAGCCCCCTGCATCCCGGGCTCCTCCGTTGTCATGCGCTTCTTCCACGTGTACTTGCGCGCTTTTTTCAGAGTTCGCCGTTCGGTAACGTTGTTGTTGTTGTGGTGGTGTTTTGTTTTTTAAGCGCGTAGAAACCTCAAGACTCTCCGTCACTTGAAGACTTCTGTCGTCACTTTTATTTTGCAATGTTTTTGGTGTGTCTTAGCATCGCGCCGAAGTCTACAAACTAAAAATGCAGGACATCATTGCCGGAGTGGAAAAAATCCGCTTTGATATTGAAGTCGATGTGGTTAACCAGAGAGGCACGCTGCCGTTACCCTTCCCAGGAATGGACAGTAAGAATCGACTTGTCGCCTGGCAAGTTTTCGTATTTAGTTTGTTTCCTTAAGTGACGCTTTCATTTTTTTATTATGATTTTTTTTTTTATTATTTTTATAACTGAGAAAGGATGCTTGTGTTGCTCACTGGGTCAGAAATAACTAACTAAATCTGTTGTCCACATCCACAGTCCTTATAGAGGAATCAAGAACGTAAATGCGAGTGACGTGCAAGAAAGACAATGTGCTCCACATCTTTGTATTTACTTATTTATGCTTCTTTTCTTGTCATTTAGGTAAAATCTGACTTTTTGGTTTCATAAAATCCTTCATTTTCCACAAACGTCTGCATGACATTGATCACCAGCTTAGTGATTTGCTGCATCTTAAGATTCAAAACGACTTGTGCTGCTGAATATTTTGACAGCATCCAGTGTATTTCAGTATCAAGAGTAATCCTGCACAGTATTTATTTACTTGTCCGTTTATTTGTTTTGACAGAATCGGGATCTGCAGTGTGTGACTTCTTCAGCAAAGGTCATTGCAAAAAGGGTAAGGCGGACTACTTCAAGTACTGCGAGGCGGTAGAAATGCCTTGATGATAATTCCTCTTTGATTATACTATATCTAGAAAAAAGAAAGATGAGTTAATAAAAAAAATTTAAATATGAATTTGTCTCTCCCTACATTTTCTAAGCCCCTCCACTGTCATGTTGAGATTTCTTTTCCTAGATTAGCATTGCTTGGCTGATGGGGCGCCAGTCTGTTGCACAACCTACTGCCATGCACACCCACTGGCTCTTCAACCTGACACACACATCTTTGAGATATGATGGGAGAATCTGCAGATGGGCATTGCTGGGTTGAGATTTGAATGTTGGGAGTCTGGAGTTGTGAGTCCGCGGCGATAACCACGTCTTACACATTCATATGTGACTCAAATCGGATTATCACATTACAGTACTCTGTTCACTTGGTCCCGTTCGACAGAGGGCATGTCTGAGCCTCTCCTAGCAGTACTAGCAGCAAGGCAGGATGCCAGCCCATTGTAAGTCCAGTGTAACCTCTTGTCCATACTCCCATATTGCCAGTTTGAAATCTTCAGTCCATGTGCATGCAAATTTTACATGGTTAGCATTGGGGCAAAGGATTTGAACCCAGGATGTTTCTGTAGTGAGAGCGCAGCACTGCTCACTGTAACACTAATTTAAAATTTTTCACATGACCTTGGCAGTAGCTGTGCTGTGCTGTCCTGGCCTGCAGTGGTTAGGACTTCTGTCTCACAGCTTCAGGATCCTAGGATCAAATCACAGTTTATTCATCATACACCCAGAATGAGGACATTTTCCCTGTGTCTCTGTGAGCTTTTCTTTGGGAGGGAAACTATAAGAGTCCAAGCTGGCCAGGTTTAGAAGTTCTAAATTGGCTTGTTGTCTACATGAACTTCTCATCTGAAGGACTAGGGTGCACCATCTATGGTTGCTTGCCATCTTGTGCCAGGTGCTGAAGGGAGAAGCTTTTCACTCCCTGTGACCCTGATGTAGAATTAGAAAAAGCTTCTATAATGGACGGTCATGTAACTTTCCAGAGAGCTTTGATTTATTTGACCAGTGCAGTTACCAGAATGGCAGGGATGACAGAGGAGTGCAGGGGACTTGTCTCATTTAGGAAGAATATGTGCTCAGTATCCTTACATTTGAAAGTCCAGCGGATAAGCTAGGATTGTGATGTGGTGTTGTGAGGGGCACCTCCTGACTGGATGAGATTAGGAGTCCGCGGGCCACTCCGATATTTATAAAGAGATTCCTGATGCATCTTTATGCATCCATTTGTTTTTGTTTTTTTTTTTTAAATACTGTTGATCCACTTGACGTTTGCAAAAAACAAAATCACTATTAGGAAAAATGTACTGAATTCTACTCCTCTTTTTGACTAACACAATACAGGGTGAGTCAAAATTATGTTAACATTTGAATGGTGGAAACAATTTATTCACAAAACATACTTCAAGATGATTTACAAGACTGTCTCGGCCCGTTCACCATCTTTGGCAACACACAAAAACCAACGAGCAACAGCACCATTTACAGCCCAGACACACATTTTGTGGGTAATCGATGACACCACAGCCCGTGTTCTGGCCTTCAGGTCATTGATATCACAGACTTTCCTGCTATAAACGCACTCCTTCACCAAACCCCATAACCAGAAATCACAGGGTGTCAAATCGGAGGGAGTGTGGAGGCCATGGCAGTGATCCGCAGTGACCTACCCATCGACCTGGAAAAGTGTGGTGGGGATAAAAATAGTCAATTAGTGTGAACATAATTTAGACTCGGCATGTACTTTAACAAATGGTAAGTTGCACCCTGCCTCGGCGGGTTTTCCAGCATTGTATAAAGTCAATGTGTTGTAGCATTTATTTTGTTTATTCGGCCTGTCCTAAAGCACTTAACGTGACCCTATTTATTAAAAGGGTGTTTTTACTGCATTTTAATTTCTCCATGATTTTTAAACATTTTGGAAAAATGGGGTTAGTCCAAAAAAAAAGTGTGCAGTGAAACAAAAATAAAATAAAGGCTTCCTTTACAAACTTTGATCCCCATTTTATTTTGTTTTTAAAACCATTAACATACATCTGGAATCTTTTGTGTTGTTGCACAGCAGTAAACTCTGACGAGCCCCAGGTGTCTAGTCCAGGGGTCCTCAATCGCAGTCCTGGAGAGCCGCAGTGGCTGCAGGTTTTTGTTCTGACCTGGTTGCTTAATTAGAAAGCAATTCTTGCCAATAAAGCACTAACAAGCTATGAAATTAAATTAACTCTGCTATGTCAGGTCATTCGCATATCCTAGATTTTCTTTCCCTTTCTATCATGCAAATGATTTGAAGGCTAAAATGGACGAGTAATTCTCAGTCCTTCACTTTTTTCTCTTCATTTTTCTTCCAAGTATTTAATTAAACCCAATAGTGCAGGTAAATACACAGAGGTGTAAATGTAAATAAGCTAAATGGAGAAATGCTGCTCTCTCTTGTCATTTGCATGTTATTGATAATAAGGAGCAATTCAAATAGCTGTTTAAGACAAAATTAAGCAATAAGGGCTCCAGCAGAAGTGTTACTTTAGCAAGAAGTGCTTTTTTATTAAGCAACTGGGTTGGAGCAAAAACCTGCAGCCACTGCGGCTCTCCAGGACCGTGATTGAGGACCCCTGGTCTAGTCGGTTATTTAGGATGGCTGCTTTCACTTTGTGGATATCACAGCTGCATCAACAAATAATTGTGCTTTGTGAGGAACGTATTGCTTACAAATTTGAATGCACTCTAAATGTAACCAGTATGTAGTTCAGATTATAGAATCATGCTTTCCCAAGTTTTATTATTTATTTTATTTATTTAACTCTACACAGATAATCTAGTTTTTTAAGTTAATCAGAAGTCTGGGTCTGCTTTTTGTCTGTTGCAGGAGCCGTGTGTTCCTTTCGTCATCTGCATGGAGAAAAATCAGTTGTGTGCAAACATTGGCTACGGGGCCTCTGCAAAAAAGGGGACCAGTGTGAATTCCTTCACGAGTACGACATGACAAGGATGCCAGAGTGTTATTTTTATTCTAAATTCAGTAAGAAAACATTTAGATTTTTTTTCTTCTTTAGTGAAGTGTGTGATGTAACTTGAAGGCAACTGAGGTCTCTTACTTGTTAGTCTGTATTACCTTTGATTATTTTTATGTATTGTTGTTTGTGTACCTCAAGTACAAATATTACCTTCTAAACGCTGTAGCGTATTCCAGCAGTAAAAAATGGAGCACAGGAAGTTGTAGGACATTTCAGTCATTGAAGGATGGACATCAGCAGTGCATTTAATGCTAGTTTATTAGTCACCTGTGTTGGGTGCAACCAGTACCTACATAACCTCCAGACAGTGAGGCTTTGTCACCATTTGAAATGATCTTTTACTACTTTGTTTCTTGCAGATGAATGCAGCAACAAGGAGTGCCCTTTCCTTCATATAGACCCTGCCTGCAAGGTGAAGGACTGCCCGTGGTACGACAGGGGATTCTGTAAGCACGGTGAGGTGATGGCCAAGAATGCCCTTTTATTTGAATTCATTCTAGCATTTATAATAAGTTTTATAACACAGAATAACTCACAGCTGCCATTGTGAACATGAGGCCTTGTGTTTCCAAACTGCAAAAATAAGAAATGACTGGAAGTGGAAAGTCTTTAAGTGTAGAATGCGCTATAATTCTGTTTTTTTTTTTTTCCTTCCTCAATGTGCCAAGAATTTGATGCATCATCTGTTTTAATGTCTTTAAAAACTTTTAAATTCATGAAAGTGTGTTTGTTTGGTTTTTCCCCTCCCCTCACATTGCCTTCTTTATGGTCTCCAATAAAAAATTGTTTTACTAATGAATGATTACTGATTAAAACCTTAATTATTTTGAAGTCTGTTGGAAAAGTGCTAGGTAATCAACGTTCACATTTAACAGTTTTATTTGTATGTACCAGTTATGGATCACTGTTGTGTAACGTGCTGTCACTTTAGGACTCTTTAGTATTGTGTTTTAGTCTGCATTGTACACGTAAAGTCATCTGTGCAAAACCAAAGTGCGCTCTGCTTACACACATTGGGATGTGTTTCTCTGCTAATACTACAGGTCCTCTGTGCAAGCACAGACACACTCGCCGAGTGATGTGCCCCCAGTATTTAGTGGGCTTCTGTCCGGAAGGGGCTAATTGTAAGTTTGTCCAGTAAGTAATGCGCTTTTTAATTTGAGGTGTGGGTTAATTTTTTTTGTGGGAAAAATGTCATCTTTATGTTATAAAATAAATTTATTCACTTGCTAGGAAGAAAATATGAAAGTGGTTGTTTTTGATACCTAATACATAGGGTATTACTGGAATTCAGGAGCCAGAGAGAAAATATTGTGTTTAACATTTTTGACAACATAAAGTTTTCATGTCTGCTTTAATATTTCATAAATTGCAAGACCTTCTGATTTTCTGTTCCAAACAAGATAAGGTGATACTGTGCTCTTCCGTGTCTTATAGTATTCTAAAGGATCCATGTGATATATTCTACCACAAACTCGACATTGTTTAGGGACAAAAGTTCAAACCATTAAAATGGTGTGTGGTGTTGAGATATAAAATATATATATATATATATATATATATATATATATATATATATATATATATATATATACAGTGGAGTGAAAAACTATTTGCCCCCTTCCTGATTTCTTATTCTTTTGCATGTTTATCACACAAAATGTTTCTGATCATCAAACACATTTAACCATTAGTCAAATATAACACAAGTAAACACAAAATGCAGTTTTTAAATGATGGTTTTATTATTTAGAGAGAAAAAAATCCAAACCTACATGGCCCTGTGTGAAAAGTAATTGCCCCTTGTTAAAAAATCACCTAACTGTGGTGTATCACACCTGAGTTCAATTTCCGTAGCCACCCCCAGGCCTGATTACTGCCTCACCTGTTTCAATCAAGAAATCACCTAAATAGGAGCTGCCTGACACAGATAAGTAGACCAAAAGCTAGACATCATGCCAAGATCCAAAGAAATTCAGGAACAAATGAGAACAGAAGTCATTGAGATCTATCAGTCTGGTAAAGGTTATAAAGCCATTTCTAAAGCTTTGGGACTCCAGCGAACCACAGTGAGAGCCATTATCCACAAATGACAAAAACATGGAACAGTGGTGAACCTTCCCAGGAGTGGCCGGCCGACCAAAATTACCCCAAGAGCGCAGAGACGACTCATCCGAGAGGTCACAAAAGACCGCAGGACAACGTCTAAAGAACTGCAGGCCTCACTTTCCTCATTTAAGGTCAGTATTCATGACTCCACCATAAGAAAGAGACTGGGCAAAAACGGCCTGCATGGCAGATTTCAAAGACGCAAACCACTGTTAAGCAAAAAGAACATTAGGGCTCGTCTCAATTTTGCTAAGAAACATCTCAATGATTGCCAAGACTTTTGGGAAAATACCTTGTGGACTGATGAGACAAAAGTTGAACTTTTTGGAAGGCAAATGTCCCATTACATCTGGCGTAAAAGGAACACAGCATTTTAGAAAAAAAAACATCATACCAACAGTAAAATATGGTGGTGGTAGTGTGATGGTCTGGGGTTATTTTGCTGCTTCAGGACCTGGAAGGCTTGCTGTGATAGATGGAACTATGAATTCTACTGTCTACCAAAAAATCCTGAAGGAGAATGTCCGGCCATCTGTTCGTCAACTCAAGCTGAAGCAATCTTGGGTGCTGCAACAGGACAATGACCCAAAACACACCAGCAAATCCACCTCTGAATGGCTGAAGAAAAACAAAATGAAGACTTTGGAGTGGCCTAGTCAAAGTCCTGACCTTAATCCAATTGAGATGCTATGGCATGACCTTAAAAAGGCGGTTCATGCTAGAAAACCCTCAAATAAAGCTGAATTACAACAATTCTGCAAAGATGAGTAAGCCAAAATTCCTCCAGAGCGCCGTAAAAGACTCATTGCAAGTTATCACAAACGCTTGATTGCAGTTATTGCTGCTAAGGGTGGCCCAACCAGTTATTAGGTTCAGGGGGCAATTACTTTTTCACACAGGGCCATGTAGGTTTGGATTTTTTTCTCCCTACATAATAAAACCATCATTTAAAAACTGCATTTTGTGTTTACTTGTGTTATATTTGACTAATGGTTAAATGTGTTTGATGATCAGAAACATTTTGTGTGACAAACATGCAAAAGAATAAGAAATCAGGAAAGGGGCAAATAGTTTTTCACACCACTGTATATATAAATCTAAATATATATATATATATATATATATATAGAGATATATATATATATATATATATATATATATATATATATATATATATATATATATATCTCTAAATATATATAAAATATTTTCTCATTCCCCACTTACGCAATAGTTGAGACACAAATAAGTAGAAAAAAAAAAAAAAACGCATATTATCTCTGTAGAACAAAATCTAGAAGAGTAGTCTTGTTCAAAATAATTGGCCTCTGGCCTTCCACTGTGCTAATAACTGTGCCAAGTTTAATTTGGATAGTGACTCGTTTATGAATTTTCATATACACACAGACATCACTCCAAAAGTAGTACATTTTTGCTTCAGAATGCCTCAAAGATGACAGTCTCTTAAAATTTTTGATGCATCGCAGTACCTTCCCACAAAATTATATATGGGTGTGAAATATTTAAAAGTACACCTATACACCTACATATCCAGTTAAGGATTATGTACTTCTCTCTAGAGTGGGAAATTTTGCTCCAAATCAATAAGCATTCGCATTTTACAGTGCTAGTAACTGAGGGGCTTCATTCACATTTTTTTTTTTTTTTTTCTTGTTAAGTTCTCACATCCACAGACTTAAATGCTGACACATCACTCTTAAAGTGGACAAATTGTGTTTATGGATGTTTACTGTGTAAGTTGAAGTTTCAAACTCTCATATATATATATATATATAATATTGCTTTTTGTTTGTTGTTGTTGTTTTTTTCCCCTTAAATAGAATAGATATACTTCCAGTAAAATGCTTTAACCTTCCTGGCACCCTTGAACTGACATGAGGGAGTCTTGAACACATGTCGTGTAGTTTGTAAATACATTACTACAGATGTATACATGTACTGTTCTGAAATATTATGTAGTTTTACAAATTAGGTTGAATTGTCAGCTTCTCGTCTCTCTTGATGCTTTCTAAGAGGAAATAATCAAGCGACGGGTTTTAAATGCACTCCACTCTGCACATTTTCTGAAATATACATTGCAAATGATTTTAAAGTGGTGGTAACCTCTATGAAGGGAACACACCTCTAAGAAAAAGCATCTCCTTGAAATGTCATTTGTTAAACTTGCCTGCTTTCCGATTGTAAACGTGTAAACTAGGGTGCTGTAGAAGAAGTGGAGTTCATTTTATAATCTTGCTGTTCGAATATGACTGTTATGTACAATATACTGTCGTACAGCTTGAGATTTACAGCATCCTGATTTGAATTTACAAGTAGGGGTTGCTGACTTGGTTAGGCACTGCAGTTGTATTTAACTTTATCATCAATGAGTTCTGCCCCACCCTGTTGTTTCTCTTCCCATCTCTGCTGATATTGGACTGTTGCAACGGAGGGCAAAAGATGATTTGCTGTTTTCAGAATGTATTTATATATTTTACTAAGAGTAATGATTTAGTTATCTGCTGCTACAAAATGACCTTTTAAACCAAATCGCAGTAAAATTTTAAAAACCCGCACGAGTCTAATGTATCGATCATCTTCTGCCTGTCCTGCTGCTCATGTTTATTAGTTTTGACATTTTCTACTATTTTAACAATAGAAAATAAATGTCCACCTAAATAAAGGCTATAAACCTTGGATTTACTTTGGTACTTGTATACTATATGATATTGCAGGCTCCTCAGATTGTGTTTTAACATTTCTGCCAAGATGAGCCTTGTGTATTCTCCGTCATTCCACAGAGTGGTGGTAGAAGTAGCAGCGTACAGTACTTGAATCAAATTGTCCTGCTATACCTGTAAACTGGAGGAGGTGCTACCTTACTTTGTTAAATACTAGGAATAAGACATACATGATGATATATCTGAGAGCTCAAAGCACTGTCTGGACTCCGATCACTTTAATGGAAATGACTCGAAACAAAATTGCTATGCAAGCACAAACTGCAAATAGCCTTATGAAAGAAGAGCAGCAGTACAGTTGCTTAAATAGTTGAAGGAAATTGTCTATTTTCCCAGTTTTTTATAATTGCATTGGAGCATAGACACAATGTTTTTGAAAGTTCTGCTCCAAAGATGAGGTGTGTTTTTCACCAATGTAACTTTCTTTTCTTTGACTCCTTTAGTCCCAAAGCTGAGTTGCCAGTTAGCATTGATCCAGCAAAGGTATGTTATTTCTAGATATGCCCCAAGTAAAGAAATATCTGTGCCACTTGTAAGTTTAATTGTTAGGAGAATATGAAATACACTCAAGAATGATGAAATGCAACACAATTTCCAATGTAAATTTAAGATTTACAAAGTATAAGTAAATTGATTATTATTCATCCTTTTCAAAATATTTTTCCAGCCACACTGTGCTGAGGGTTGAGAACTTTGCAGCATTGGAAGCTTTATCAGACAAATTGAATGTGGATATTTTGCAGCATCGGACTGGTGTACTACCGTATCTTACATGAATACATGTATTTAGCTTAACACACAGCTTAAATATTTTTGCGGTTGCACAGTGAATCTGTAGGGAATGAATTGACAGCCAACTAGGATTTGTTTCATTACATGAAAAACTTACCACTGCTATGTATTCTACTGTAAATCTCAACGCGTTTTTTATACAGGTTGCTGTTTCCTCTACAAATAAATCTTCTCAAACTCAGTCAACAAACGCAACTTCATTCGTCTTGCGCCAGGACTTGGTTTTTCAGAAGATACCACACTTTAATCTGTCTGGTGTTGGTATTGTCCATTGCCAGCAAAGGCATATGCAGGAGGCCTCTACATCCACACAGGGGTCTATGAAGTCATTCCAGCTGGTTACTTGCTATAAGGTGAGACATTGTAGAGACAAGTAAAGCTAATGAATTGAAGAGGTCATGTTCGTGTGTGTGTGGGTTTAACGCATATCGGGTGGGACTCCACAGGTCAGCTCTATTTAAGGTGGAGGACCACAGTTCAGGTCATCAAAGTTTCTGGATATCCCAGAATGAATTCCTGCATGCTTAAAAGTCAATCTTCTTCAGTAGGTCTCTTGAAGACTTTCTTTGGTTAAGTGTATTGGGTTTAGAGCTTTAGATTAAAATTTTATCCTTGACAAGGGTAACTTTTTCTTCCAGTTCTAAATTTAAACCTTCTGCTCTACCATTTCTTATTTTTGACAGAACAGTATCCTGGACTGAAATATTTACTGTGCTTATTTAAAAGTTCTACATGTTCTTACAGTAAATTATGAACGGCAATCGAATGATGCATTCTTATCAGGTTGTTCCAACATCACTCCAGTTTTACATTCAGGCTTTTAGATTACATTTGTGTCTCTCTTAAATTGATCTGTTTTGTAGTTTAAAAAAAAACTCTTAATTTTCTCCCTCATTTTATTTGTCGACCCCTGACTGAAGTTATTTTGCATCTGTGATTCATTTTGCTCCAAGGCTAAATCCGTTCTAATACTAGCAATCTTCAAACACAACCCTAATTTACAAACGTCGTATTGCTCTTCCACCATCTAGTGTTTAAAAAGTGCAACTTTACCTCATGCAATAATCTGATAAATTTTAAAGTATGGCTTGTTGAGGGGTTTTCTCTGACATTTGTATGCCTCTCTGGCATTTTTGTTAAGAAAATGAATAGGAATGAATTAGATTTGCTCCTAAACCCAAGATTTACACTTGTAATATAAAAATGAAATTAGGCCCCAAACACCCATACACTAATTGATGTTCAACACAAGAATAAAAGTACTGCGGTATTTTCTGTATTGAATTTTTCAAACTTAACAGAAGCAGGGTTTTTCATATAATAAATGATGGGAATTCTTTTTACGTACCTTTTGTGTGCAGAACATTGAAGACCGTGGATCGCAGACTTGGTCACTGTGGCTGCAGGTGTTTGTTCCAATCCATGGTAATAATTGATCGATTATTTAGCTGTAGTCTTTTCCCCTCTTATTCTGTATTCAGAAAAGCATTTACATTTAGAAATATTTCTGTTTTTGCCACAGCTTTATATGTTTAATTATGTGCAGTTTTCCTAATATTTTGCCCTTTTTTGTAGTATTGTATGCTAATAACAATTAAAAATGAACAGAGCAGTCACAACAGCCAAACACCAAAAGATGTTAATGTACAGATACTTTCTTATTAATGGGTCCAATTCTGAAGTAATGGATGAAATAAGCAGAACACCTAGAAAAGCAGAATAAAAATCAGGATACAAATGTTTAAAAAAAAAAAAAAAAAAAAATCCTCCTAGAACTAGTTAGTACATTTTTATAAAAATTTACCCCACTTAGTTTTGTAATTTTTATACTGAAACCCGGACGGTGGGTAATACCAGCTCACTTAATTAGGCTCGGAGTGCAACTCACAATGGAACAAAAACCTGCAGCCACAATGGGTCCCCAGGAATGAGTCTCTGAACCGCTGATCTAAAACAACACACATTTCAAAATGCAAAGTAAATTTGTTTTCGATTACAGTGAAACTGAGAATACTCCGCACTGCCTTTGTGTACGACTTCTAACACTACTTTTAAGCAAATCCATTGTCAAACTTTTACAAGAGTTCATAGTAATAAACATTTTTTTTTTTTCTGTAGCGTTAAGTGGCAGCTTGCTTTTTAAACACTAAGTGAACAGCATTCCTTAGCTAAGCAAAACAAAGGCCATATCTTTGTATAGTTTTACAGCAGAATGCAAAGGCAGAGATGTAACTTCACTAATTCTGATATTTTGTGACAGGGAAAAGAGCTTATTATAACCTGGAGATACAGAAATCAAATTAGAATCTACTACAGTTCCCATAAATGTGGAATAAATCAAAAAGTGTCTCAAGTTTAGTTCTCTGTTAAAGGATGCTATTATAAACACAGCCGTAATAGTTATTGATAAATATTTAAAAGTACGGACATTGTGGCAAAATTGATGTGAATGATTAGAATGAATACAGTAATGTAACTTTACAATAAAAGCTCAAATATGGTTTGCAAATCTGGTCAGATGACAGACCTAAGTACTTAAACATCAATGGGGGTACATTTTTAATGTTTAACTGATGAGGCCTGTAAAGGTATATTTTCAATAAACATACAACAATTGTAGAGTTGCAATTGGAAAAAATGATTAGAATTCTTTATAAAATATCAGCAAAAACATCCAGTTTACTGTACGTATGTGTGTGTTTTGAAGAGGACAATAAAATGACATAAGATTTTGGCACATTGGTTACTGTATTTGCAGTGGTTGTTAAACAGTTGGTTCCTGCTGTGGAAGGAGATGCTGCCTGGATAGGCTTTGGTTCTTATATCATGTGAAGTGGAGTAAGGAAATCCAGAAAGTGGATGGAGAGATGTCAGAAAAAATGTTTAAGGCTATATAAAAAAAAAAAAAATGAAACATGAAAAAAATTAATGTATTATGGGCCGTAAGGTACTGTGTTGTGCAGACCTTGTTCATTTCTGATTATTATTATTATTTTTTTTTTCCCCAACTCATTTAGTCTCTTAATTGTAAAATCACATGACAATAAAAAGTAAATTCAGTTTAACTTGTGATACAGGGGAGCCAAACACCTCTAGTGCTTTGATATCGCTGAAAGTAAACCTAAAAGAAACTTTCTAGAATAACAATATTTTAAGCAGCTTATGAAATTTTGCACACACTAAAGCAGTGCAGTAAAACTTCATTATGTCTTTGACTTTATCCCAAATTGCCTTATTCTTCATTTCCCCCCACCTAACTTTTTTTTTCCCCCCCCAACCGGTCCTGGTCTGGAGTCCATTTTGTGTAGCTTAAAGATTATTCCTGGACTTTGACCAAATCCTCTGTGGGATTATATAGACATTTCCACATCTTAAAAGAAATCGCAGTCTAAATTGACTAGTTTGAAGGACTGTGCTCTAAAATATACTGACATCCTACACTCCCAGGATAGACCCCATTTCCCTGAGTGTTTAAAATTGGATTATGTAGGTTCCAAGAGTGGGTGAACGCTTCATTTGATTTTATCATTGTAAATAATGAGCTTACTAATTAACTTTTGTGCCTGATAGTATGGGCTCTCAGATTTAGGAGGCAGAGAAAATGATTTATTGTCATTGTAGATTACACAGCGAATTTTGTAGCAGTAGGTAGTGCTTCACTTCATTTTTATTGTCTACCATACATTGCTTATTGTGATCCTGAGAGTCACCCTCTGTGAGGTTTATGTTCCTTCTCTACTCCTGTGAATGGGGGGGTGTAAGAAGGTACTGTATAAAATAGTAAATATTTGCAATTGATAACTTTTTTTTTTTTTTAACCATGGTGTCACATATTTAATTTACATTTTAAAAATACTTGATGACATTGTCATATTTATTTGTAAAGCATATTGCTAAACTGAAATGCTGAATATCCCACAATCTAAAATTACAATGTTCTGTATTTACTACCACTACTGGTGGGATTTATTTATTTTTTTGTTCCATGGAGACAAAAATGAATTCTGAGCATAAATGCAGACTTTTTAGTGAATTTTCTGTTCGTGAATCTGTCTGATGAATACATTTCACCATACTGTTTACCATTTTGTATGTTCTTGTAACTCACTCGTATGCTTGCGCTTTGTACACTAATTGCAATTTATTTTGTTGCCTGACAGTGTGGTGAAAAGGGCCATTATGCTAACAAGTGTGGAAGAGGTCATTCTGGCTTTGTACCTGCACACTGAACATCGAAGTACCAGGCTGCTTGAAACAAACGACTCTGGCTGAGTATTCTGAAGAGTGATCCAGATCGAGAGACCGCTGGGCAGGACAGTGCCACGTGATTTCCAGTTTTCACATTTATAACCAAGTTCTACTATCAAGAAAAAACTTTTCAGATTATTTAGTCTGATGTAAGTAGAAATGTATTTCAATTAAAACAAATTATGCTTTTCTATGTAATGGTGGCATTTAATTTTAGCAAAAGCAATTTTCTGCACTCCTACAGCTGTTGCAAGACGATACAATGATCTTTCTAATTAAAACTACAGAATTTAAGACTCAACCATATACTTTTAAATTAGATCAGCCTTCGTCATTTTATCTTCTTTTAGAGAGCTATTGGACATTGAGCTGTTAAATATTTATAATTTTATTTGCTCCAAGTTATATTACCTATGAGATCATTTAGAACTAGAAGTAAAATTAATAAGTTGCATTTATAGAGCGCCTTTTACAAACCCAAGGTCGCTTTACATACAAAGTAAAAAAAAAAAAAAAATTCAGTTCCCCCTTAATTTTTATATGAAATCTATAGTATGTCCAAGTGTAGTAATAACATTACTGAAGTATGACAAAAGATATCTAAAGTATATTCATAGACATGTTTGTACAGTATATGAAATTGAGGATCCCTAGAAGAGCGAACTCACTCACGAGAGAGTGTGAACTTTCCAGCTCACTCCGTAGTAAATATTGATGTTACTTTGAAAGAATGGAGAGTCGCATACAACTACCATTTCCCCTAAGTGATCGATTAATTCTAAAGAACTTTTAGTGCGGACATAGTTATATTATGAAGTTCGTGAAGGTATTCTGAAAAGACTTAAAGAAGAAAAGTAGCCTTTCCCTTGAGCTTGAATGCTAAACTATCAACTTTGAATTAAGAACTAATCATATAAAGAACGACTGCTAATTTAGTAGCAGTGGTAGTATTGCAGATGCCATACCTGACTATGGAGGTGTAGTAGAAACAAAGAGCTCAGACGAAGCTTTAGATTTAACTGTCAGTCTACATCCTGGTCTCTCCTGTGGATGAGCTTTGGGTGCCATCCCTTTAAAGAAACAACATCATGAAAACAATTTTGGTATTTTAAATCTTGGCTTCTAAAATTTTCATTATCAGAATCATGATTTTCATTCTGCTTTTCCAGATGTTTAAGCCATTATTTACTTCGGAGTGCACTAGTGGGTATGCTAGCCTTTTATCATTCCAAGCAGTTTTACAGTCGGACATTTTTATATCTAACTGATGTCATGAGTGAGATTTCCATTTATAAGATCGTATTTGCCATATCTTTTCATACTCGGCTCTGTTTCCTTTTTAATTCCCTTTTTCCTCTTTTTTTTCCGTGAAATGTCTTAAGTGTATCTGAATATGGACAGCTAATGATGAACAGAGAACACACCAGTGCAAACAACACTGAATGTTAAAAGGGTAGCCATTTCTGTTGTGCTTATTAGTAAATATTTAAAAGAAAATGAATGAATCCCTACCTATTTAGCACATATACATTTTTGCTTAATTCATTCAAAATTTAGCATAACCAGTTTGTAAAAATACAATCTGAAAAATACCTGTTTAGATAATTAAGGTTGGACTCCAGTTAAAAAAAAAAAAAAGGATAAACGTGTAGCAACAAGAGGACCCAAAGACTGATCTTGAGAAGCCTTGCTTTGGCGACATTTTTACAAACACTTTTTTTTTTTTTTCCCCATTCTTGCCATATTCTCAAAAAGGAAATGTGGAATACCACTGGAAATTCCTGATCCATGAACATCTTCCTTAATAGTTGCCACTGATGCCTAGAAACTAATCTCTGTTGCAATTGTCTTTGCTGTAAAATCTTTAAAAGGTGTCCTTAACAACAAGGTTTACAGGGGTGGCTAGATCTAGGAAGTTGCTTATCGTTGTGGTCTTATTGTCCAAAGGGTTACACTTGGATTTAGTGAGATGGAATTCCTCTGAGATGGTATTGTGCATTTCCAACGACTTGGGTTTTCTTTTGAAATGTCTGGCATACTGTGGCAATGTACTGAACATGTGGGGATTTATCCACATACTCATTTAAAGCAGATGATTTGCAAGTGAAATCCATCTACAAACTAAGTTATGGCAATTTAAAAAACAAGTAGTTATTTCATGTGCAGCACAGTGGTGCAGTGGTAGTGCTGCTGTCTCGCAGTACAGAGACCAGGGTTTACATGGTGTAAACCTTTTTAATGCCTTTGTCATTTGATTTGTAATGGTGTACAAAGCTTTCCAATACACTTTCAAGATGCTACATAATAAAGTAGTACACCAGTCATAGCGTGGTAGTGCAGTGGCTGCCTCATGGATTGAGAATCTGGGATTGAATTTGTTCTGGTCTATGTGGGGTTTACACTCTGTGTGTGTGTGTGTGTGTGTGTGTGTGTGTGTGTGTGTGTGTGTGTGTTCTCCGTCACAAATTGACTGCCAGTTATAGATTGGCGCAGTATAAAGGTGTGTGTGTGTGTGTGTGTGTGTATGGGCTCTGAGATGGGCTGATGCCCTGGCAAAAGCTGTTTCCTGTCTTGCACTCAGTGCTGCTGAAATGGGTTGTGGGGAGCTGGAACCTTAAATTGTATTAGGGTTGACAATATTGTTACATAGCTTAGTATAGTGTGTTCATCCTATAAAATGGGATTTGAGATTTGCCAAATAACCCTTTTTTTTTTCCTTAGTAAAGTATTAGTACAAATAGTACAGTACTGAGGAGGGTCACCTTTATTAAAAAAAAAAAAAAAAAATATGTTCATTTTGAATTGAGACTAGGGAATCCATTCCTGGACGGGTTTGTCCTTTCCTGGGAATTCGGGAATCCCGTACACAGTGACATAATGCACGGGCATCTCACATGTGTACAGTTTTAGAACGACCGACACTTATTTTTACTAAAACTGCTGCAATATGTTGACACCAATAAAAGACTAACCTTATCTACAAGCAGTTCATGCTGTCATATAAGTACATGTATCTTGTTCAGGGGTGCCCACACTTTTTCGGCTTGCGAGCTACTTTAAAAATGATCAGGTCGAAATGATCTACCTACATTAAAAATGCTATATATAATATAGCATAGTTTTACTGTCAAATAATTCAAAGAGTACGCGACACGTGCTTCGTCCTTTACATTGCACCACAGCATGTGGTTCGTTTATTTGACAGCATGTAGATCAGGGTAATTACATTCATGGCATTCGTAGTCTGAATCACAATCTGATTGTATGGGTGCATGTGGGATGACCAGTGTGTTAGAAGAAAAGAGATCTCAGACTTGCCGCCCTGTATGTCAATCAAGTGGCAAATGCCATAGGGAGGATATATGATAGATTAACCCTTAAAAAAAAAAAAAAAAAATTTGTTTTGAATGTAACGCGATCTACCTGATCAGACAGTTTGATAGTTAGATTGTTCTAAACGATGCCCGCGCTTGCCGTTGCTCTGAAACACCACCATTTCAGCTTTTACTGATGCATCCAGTTTCTTGTCGTCATTCTGTGATGGCAAGTTTCCTGGCACAAATAATGTGGATGCAACAGACGGACACATTGCCATTTCAAGTTGCTGTTCAAAGCTGTTGTCTGACAGACTTCAATGAAGTCTGCCTTGCCCCAGCAATCGTGAGCTGCCAAGTGCAGACTCTTCCCAGTCCACTGTGCTCGGTCTTTGTCAGAGCCGGGAGACTGACGACTGCTGCTGGTTGACTGAATCAATCTGCAAAACACTACACCGTGGACTAAAAAACCGTGTCACTTACTGGTAATTATTTTCAACTATAACTCTGTTGTTTCTTGATCGATTTTTACACTTGTACACGCTATATATGCGAGCTTGGCCGTTCCCGGGAATTACAGCAGTTTCATTCCAGCGAAAATGAAAAATGTGTGGGAATCCCGGGCTCCTGATTAGAGACTGCTGCCAAAACCATAGTAATTAAAGAGACAATACATAAAATATACAAAAATAATATCCTACTAAATATATTCAGTACATTAAAGTTCAAATGTACAGTTGTGATCACATTGTCCAGTTTAAAGTAAGCCAAGGTGAAAAGCACACATTCTCAGCCTTACGACTCTGTACTTCGGAATTCTGTAGACCCACTACAGTACATAGCTGATGAGATATTCAGTCACATACAACTTTTATCCATCCGTTGGTTTAGCATTACTAAAGTACTTTTCCCATCACTCTGTATGGTACTTGGTATTCTAATGGGGTGTTCAGGGCCTGTCCTGGAGGCCTGTCAGTGGCTGTACAGTATAAGAAGCCAGTTTTTGCTGATAGAACTTGTTAGTTGTATGGCCTGTTTATATATTTTTGACACCAGGTTATTCCTATACTATAAGTTTCATTTCTTAGAATATTATCCATCAGACTTACAGGGTAGAGAAAATAATCAATTCTACGTTATGAATCTTTGAGTGAGTAAAGCAAATTGAAGCACAAAATGATAGATAGATACTTTATTAATCCCAAGGGGAAATTCACAATTCAAATGTTGCTTTGAAGACCCTGCTTTAACAGAGGTAATTTAACTTCTAATTAAGAAATTGGGTTGGACCAAACACCTGTTGCCACTATGACCCTCTTTATTTGACCATCCTTGCTGTAGAAGGAACACATGAAGAGCATCTGAAAGCAACGTTGTAAAATAAAGCCAATAATGAACCAATGCCTAGGTTATCCAGTCTTTTTAATAATAATTCCAGTTCTTAAGTAGAAAAATGTGAAATTATCAGACATTTTCTTGATCTTGGTGAGGATGCTAGTTCAGTGATACTTTCTCCATCGGTCTTGTTCTGTTAAACAAAAATGGAGAAACAAAATATAAAGGAACATATGTAACTTATGACTACCCAGGGGTCATTAAACATTTTAAATATGGTGGTGTTAAGTTGTTGTGCTTGTATTTACTAAAATCTCAGTCTTAGTCACACAATTTAGATTTGGTTATCATGTACAGTACGTATTTTCATAAAACAATATATTAGCTTTAGTTTGTTTAATAGTTACCACAACAAAAACTCTTGACCTCTGAATGGGTACTTTAATATAATTGTCACTTGCAACAATGAAGATTGGAAAATCTCATTTACTCACTTACAGTAAATTGACTGTAGGTTGTAGATGCTAGTGCAGTTGAAATGATAACTTTTACATATTTATCACCGTGCCTGCTAAGGCTTAAGAAAAGCAACCATTGGAATTAATATGAAGTTCGACAAAGTGAAGTTTCTGACCTTAAATCTCAACCTGTATAAAGTCAGTTTTCACATTGTACAGGAAGGGTGTTATTTTCTTTAAATGAAAAAAACAAAATTCCATACAGTAAAGTCAAACTTAATACTTCACTAATATATATTCAAGCACTGCACACTTTATATATAATATACATTGGGAAAAGAACACTTATCAGATTCTCCGAAATGTCTTATTATATGACAAATGTCATTATTTGCTCCAATTTATTCATCTGCCTTCAATTTTTTTTTTTATGTTTATTAAACGAATGCCCAAGTAACAGTTACAGGTTTTTGGGAATTTATGGAGATTCCTAACCTCCAGCCTAATAAGCAGCACTAACAATTTTAATCATTTATGCAATTTACAAATGTCAGACAATGTCTCTTAAGTTTATATGTGTGTATATAATAATAATTATATACATTGTAGGGTTTTAATACTGTTCTGTTTTTAGGTTCTGATATTCAGCTATTACAAAGACAGGAGAAGGAGATTGTACCAATCAACAGTGGCATTAAACATTTAGAGGTATGCGCATTTGATTTCCCTTCACATTCATAGCACAAATATGAACACCCTAATATGATTCAGGGTTGCATTTGGATTAAGTGGATTGATAGATGGACTCACTTTTTAGAGAAAATCCTGGCCAGGGCAGTAAAGGACTACAGAGAAAAAGTGGTACAGGACACAAGCAGGCCTTTGCAACGTTGTGATGCTAAAAACAAACTGCACAGTTGCAATGGCAACACATTTAGTAAGAGTAACTGAGGGTTCTTGAAGGACTGCAGGAATTAGTAATAGCTTGTGTGAGGGACAAACATCACACGTTCCCAAACAATGTGAGAGGTCAGGAGTCCTACTAGTTCCTAGATTTGAATGATCCTCTGTTATGAGAAAGTGAGAGTGTGAGATTAAGGATTACCAGAGGCCGACGGCTACAATGCACATGAATTTCAGAGGAAAATGTGGGACTGTATGGCACTGCTTGTTCTGGATTTAGACCACTAAGTTCAAATGTATTAAAAATACTGATTTATTAAAGTAAACTCAGATTAGGGCCTGATTTATAGAAAGAATCGGGGTATCAAGCAAACCAAACAGAAATCAAGCCCCTCACCATGGCCTGCTTTTACTGGTTCTGCTCCCTGTACCTTGGCTGAAGTTGCTTGCCCACCATCCACAATAGTGTCCACTCCCTAAAACATCATCCCATTTACCTCTCAATCTCTTTTTTTCCTCCCTGAAAATATCGCCACACTATCTTCCAGGCATTTGGGCCTTGGTTAAAACTATCTGTACAATGGGTTTTTGGCAAGCAGGAGTGGCCACTAGATTATGTCCAATGTCTGGTGGTATCTCTGTACTCTAATACTCCTCTTACTAATTTACAGGGCCAAGGTATCCCTGCTGAGGAACTGGTGGCTGTCCACTAAATTAAACAACAAGGTTCCACTTGATTAATTTAGAAATCCTTTTTTTTTTTTTTTAATACAGGTATCGGTCATGCGGTGTTTACTTGGCATTTCACCAATCTACTGCATCTTTTCTAAAAATCAGGGTGCCTTTTGAGTACTAACGCTGATGGGACTAACCACCCCATCCTGTGGAATCTTTATTCAAAGCAGAGTTCCTTTTGGGTCTTAACTGTCATGTACCATTTGGCACGGTTTACGGTCTATACTTGCTGTTCTTATGCATATGAAAATCCATTTGCATTTTTTGTGTTAATTTTCTTCAGAGCCTTTAGCTCTCCACAAACAGACTGATTTTTGGTAGATTTCATTTTGTCAAAATCAAAGAACTTACTGTGTCGCTGATAGTTCCAGCTATAGCTAAGGATACAATAGCCTGCTAACAACATAGTCAGCCCACCAGCAGTGCCCTGTTTAACATTGATATACTTGCTGTAGTATCTTCTCCAACCTGTAAACCAGAAGGAAATGCATTCAGAGCACAAACAATAGACCCAAGCTGTTGTCCCAGAAAGTGCTGAAAATTAGTCATGCTTGTTTGTGTAATGTTTCTTTATGAGGAAAGGAGAACATATCTCCGCTGATAACAAACACCTACTGCACACAGGTCAAGCCTTCAGTAAATTGAGTAAGACGGTCACGATAAAGACCCACACATTGTACTCCAGAAATTCCTTTCTTCCCCATGCCTTTTTAAAAAAAAAAAACACCAGCGGTAGTGAAGGTTTAGGGGAAGTGGAATGTCTTCATATGTATGGTGAATAAGTCTAGGTAAAAAACGATAGCTGGATCACTTAGGCATCGGTATGAAAGTACAAGCAGGTTTAATCCTCGATAAAATGTGGACTGCTGGTCTAGGACTTTGATCCAGGCGATGAAGAATCATCTAACTGAAATGAATTCAACAGTGTAACAGCAGTCTGCTTTACCTACAGCGTCACCCCTCGATGCACCTTTTCTAAGGCGTTTGTCGTATGTTTTAATGCATTTAATTTTCCATTCCAACAACAGTGCATACAGCTTACACTTTAAACTAATGAAAGGAAATCTTGCATAGAAAACTATAAAAGAAGTAGTAATCCCATTGATCGTCACAAATAGGAAGTGGCTAATGGTCTGACCGCAGGGGTCTCAAACTTGGGTTCTAGGAAGCCAGCATCCCCACTTTATGGTTTTTAACTAATTAATTTATTTACATAACATATTTATGTTCCCATTTTGGTACTTTTAATTAGAACAGCCCACCAGACTGTTGGACCTGAATGAGATTATTTTATTTCCTTTTTTTTTTTTTCTGCTTACATTTTCCTTTAAATTAGTCAGTCTGTTGCCTCGGTTACACAGCATTTTGTACAGGATTACCAACAGCGAGGCGAATGTTTGTAAAATACAATCTGTTGGAATGAAAAATCCTATGCATTATATTACTACATAAATTACAAAATACTTTCCTATAGGTGGTGCATCACAAATGTTAATGCTGAATGTGCCCAACACATTAACTTCTGCTCAGACAGAAATCGGCTTATGTTATGCAGATTGTGATTTTAAATAACTGAAATGTTTAAGCTGTTGGCTGTAAGTGCTTTTTAATCTCATCTACGTGGACGGAACTGAAATTTCAAATTTCACATTTAGTCATGTACACCTTAACTATAATTTGGCACTTAAATCACCATTTTTACACATATATACATATACAGTCATGGCTGAAATTATCGGCACCCCTGGAATTTTCCCAGAAAATGCACCGTTTCCCTCATAAAATTGTTGCAATTCCAAATGTTTTGGTATAAGCGTTTATTTCCTTTATGTGCTTTGGAACAACACAAAAAACAGAGGGGGAAAAAAAGCCAAATCTGACATCATTTCACATAAAACTCAAAAACTGGGCTGGACAAAATTATTGGCACCCTCAACTTAATATTTGGTTGCACATCCTTTGGAAAAAATAACTGAAATCAAGCACTTCCTATAACCATCAATAAGCTTGTTAGACCTTTCAGCTGGAATTTCTGACCACTCTTCTTTTGCAAACTGCTCAAGGTCTCTCAGATTTGAAGGGCACCTTCTCCCAACAGTAATTTTGAGATCTCTCCATAAGTGTTCAATCAGATTTAAATCTGGACTCATTGCTGGCCACTTTAGAATTCTCCAGCGCTTTGTCTTCAACCATTTCTGGATGCTTTCAAAGGTATGTTTTGGGGTCATTGTCCTGCTGGAACACCCATGACCTCTGACGCAGACCCAGCTTTCTGACACTAGGCCCTACATTGCGCCCCAATATCTTTTGGTAGTCTTCAGATTTCATGATGCCTTGAACACAGTCATGACATCCAGTGCCAGAGGCAGCAAAACATCCCCAAGACATCTTAGAAACTCCACCATGTTTGACTGTAGGTACTGTGTTGTTCTTTTCTTCGTAGGCCTCATTCTGTTTTCTGTAAACAGTAGAATGATGAGCTTTACCAAAAAGCTCTACCTTGGTCTCATCTGTCCACAAGACATTCGCCCAGAAGGATTTTGGCTTCCTCAAGTACATTTTGGCAAACTCCAGTCTGGCTTTTTTATGTTTCTGTGTCAGTAGTGGGGTCCTCCTGGCTCTCCTGCCATAGCGTTTCATTTCGTTCAGATGTCGACTGATAGTTCGAGCTGACACTGTTGCACCCTGAGTCTGCAGAACAGCTTGAATGTGTTTTGAAGTTGATTGGGCTGTTTATCCACCATTCGGACTATCCTTCGTTGCAGTCTTTTATCAATTTTTCTCTTCCGTCCATGTCCAGGGAGATTAGCTACAGTGCCAAGTGTTGTGAACTTCTTGATTATGTTGAGCACAGTGGACAAAGGAACATGAAGATCTCTGGAGATGGACTTGTGGCCTTAAGAAAATTTGTAGAAAAATATCAGCAATCTCAAGTCCTCAGACAATTCTCTGCTCTTCTTTCTGTTCTCCATGCTTAGTGTGGCACACTCAGACACACAACAGAAAGGTTGAGTCAACTTTTCTCCCATTTTAACTGGCTTCAGGTGTTACTGCTATATTGCCAGCACTTGCTTCTTACCACAGGTGAGTTAGGTGAGTTCAAGTGAACATCATATGCTTGAAATAAAACGATTTACCCACAATTTTGAAAAGGTGCCAATAATTTCGTCCAGCCGATTTTTGGAGTTCTGTGTGACATGATGTCAGATTTGGCTTTTTTTCTCTTTTTTTTTTGTGCTGTTCCAATGCACATAAAGGAAATGAACAGGTGGATACCAAAACATTTGGAATTGCAACAATTTTCTGGGAGAAATGGTGCATTTTCTGGGAAAATTCCAGGGGTGCCAATAATTTCGGCCGTGTGTGTGTGTGTATATACAGAAAATTGTTGCAGTTCCAAATGTTTTGGTATCCACATGTTTATTTCCTTTATGTTCATTTATATATAGAGATAGAGAGAGAGAAGCCCAGCAAAATGACACCTTTTTAACTGGCCATCTAAAAAGATTACAATAGATTGCGATATGCAAGCCTTCGAGGCATCTCCAGTCTTCAGACAAGATGTAATTGATTACACCTTGCCTGAAGAAGGGGCCCGACTTGCCTCGAAGGCTTGCATATCGCAATCTATTCTAATCTTTTTAGTTGGCTAATAAAAGGTGTCTTTTAGCTGGGCTTATCTCTACATTCATAATGGCTTACATGGTACAACATCCTAGTACTACAAATATATGTAATGTGTGTGTGTGTATATATATATATATATGCATGCCTAAGATATTTATGATTTAGTATGGTGTTTTAAAGACATTGGTTTAGTTTTATTTATTTACAGTGTGAAATCTGATACCAGCAGACAGAAAATACAAAGAATTCACTTACATACAAGTATAAAAATCCACCAACTTACTTCTCTGTGCTGCTGCAACAGCTGCCCATGGTGCAAGGCTGCAAGATGCCAGCCATGATGGCAGATCTCCAATTTTTACATCTAATAAGGTTTTGTCTGCAAAACAAAATATTTTAAAGTAGGAATCAATTAAGATTATAAAGTGCTGGAGCCTCATCTATAAAAGTGTGTGTGGATTTGAGTGTGAAAATGCACATGCCATAAACCGCAAAATGTGTACACCAAAAAAAAGTATAAAACCTAGTGCATACACATTTCTATGCAATTTACACTTTATAAACTACAACCACCTTGTAAATATGCCTTAGTGGACACATCTCGAACACCGTCCTGAAACATCGATATGGAGCCAACCTCATACAATGTTCTAGAACTTCACTGGCCAATCGAGCAGCATTTAGAGCGCACCACCTGCATTCAAGAGAATCTGGCTGTGCTCTACAAATGACAGAGCAAGATCACACGCAGTACTGTAGTGCCTATCCTCTGCACTCATGGAGTGTGGGAAAGGCATAAGGTGCCAGCATCTGAACAGGTAGCCACTACGGCCAGACACGTGTAATAATGTGATAGCTGTTACAGTGAATAGTACAGGCTATGTGAAATGCTGAGGGTTCTGCCAGTTACGTTACCAGCAAATCACAATATACAGTACTGTCACATCTGCTAAAACAACTTTGCCCAAAATCATGGGCTGACCCAGGCCACTAAGAGACAGCATTTTCCAGGCACATCATGGCCTCCTGGATAACTTCTGCATTAATGAAATGCAACTACTTGTGGTTAACAAAAACAGCTCTGTTCTTGCTAAATGCTCTTGTTGCAATATGAATGTAGTCAATCGCTCTGATTACAGCACAAGAATCGGACACTGCAGCAAAATCCGTTTTTATGTTGGCAAAAACCTGTTTTATGTATGTGAACCCACACCATACAAAAACTGAATGTAGTGCATCGCTGGTTTATGTCTTCCATGATCGCTGGCATGATGAGTGGTCAGCCTAATAACTACTCGGTGATCTGAATTATTATACACCTGACTTGTCATTTAGCTGGTTTGGCTGCATTTCTCTGCTTGATCAAAGGTATCATCATTTCCCAGTTTTTTCTGAAATGTTGCGTATGCATAGGTCAGTGTTGTTGTAAATATAAGCATGTTCTCCTGTCACGTTTCGCTGAATAAAGTCCGATGTTTTGTGAAGTGTACATTTCATACCTCTTCCTGTACATACACAAACTTTATAAATCAGGCCCCTGATAAATTCAATTGCTAGAGAAAGAAAGAAAAAGTAATATACAGTACAGGCCAAAAGTTTGGACACACCTCCTCATTCAATGTGTTTTCTTTATTTTCATGACTGAAGGCATCAAAACTATGAATGAACACATGTGGAGTTATGTACTTAACAAAAAAAAGGTGAAATAACTGAAAACATGTTTTATATTCTAGTTTCTTCAAAATAGCCACCCTTTGCTCTGATTACTGCTTTGCACACTCTTGGCATTCTCTCGATGAGCTTCAACAGGTAGTCGCCCGAAATGGTTTTATTTGGTTTTTGACTACCTAACTTCCAAACTTTTGGCCTGTACTATACCTATTTATATATGACCAGTCCTTGACTTGGAGGGGGGGAAGCTAACTCTTTTAGCTAATGGCAAATGTAGGCAATTGCATATATGCCAAAGAGGTACCCAACTTTGATGGTACATTATTATATATTATAACCTCCTCTTTGGCAGAAAGGAAATCTGAATTCTAGTCAGAGTTTTTTAGAGCTTATTGAATAATTAAAGTTCAAGAGATGTTAAGGAAACAGAATTGCTCAAAAAATGTAGGCCACCAAGGACAGTATTGTTCTCACAGTGAAGAGTCATTACATATTAAGATGCCACCTGCACCCACCTCGCAGTATTTAATAGTAACAACTGCAGCATTTATCATTTAAATTTACCAGTCTACTGCAAGGAAAATTCAAGAAACAACCTACACCAGTCCAGCATCTAATACTGAGCTTAAATTGTTGTTTTCCATTTTACTTGTAAATATGGGATTACAAAACTGGAGTATTCAATCTGCATTTGTTTTTGATTCTTTTCTTTCATAAATATTAATAATGCCATCTTATGAAAGTTGCTTAGTAAAGACTGAGTATCCAAGTTATGGGTACTTAGTCTGTTATCAGTTAATTTGATCAACAATTTTATCAACTGCTAGAAAATCCTGACCTAGTTTTCACACCTGCTTGTAGACTGTGTGGAATGGTAGTGACAAAACGAGGCTCTTGAGCAGTGTGCTGGTGAATTCCTTGAGGAAAAGGGTAACATTTAGTAGGGACCATATAGAGTCTTATGGCAGAATATCCAGCATGGAGCTCCGGAAGCCAATCCATGCTTCCCACCACAGCCACACGGGGACGTTGCTGACCTAATGCTACAGGATACGCCACAGATGAGGTTTCATCACTTGTGATCACATTTCTGCCATCCATTTCCCATACTATTGCCCGATCTTGAACAGGGTGCACAAGGCTGAAACTGTAATTCCCATTGCAAATATGTTTCTGATGGTCAACACTCCCCTGCAGTCCACCTAATTGAACTTCTGTATTCTTTATATTAGAGGATGCTCCATATTTTGTGTAGCAAAAACTGTCTTTGATGTGATCCCACACATTAGTCTTGGTTAAAAACAGGCTTTGCCGCTGGCAGTCTTGCCTTTCATTTGATGAAACGGCTATATCCTGCATTTGATACTTTCCCACAACATTCTTGCCATTTATTAAACAATGACTGATGTGATTCCAAACACTGGTTTTATTAGCATGGTCTCCTTTTCCTGCTTCATTTTCTGGCTTGACTTTATGGGGTAATGAAGGCTCACTGTCACTTTTTGCCCCTTTACTCTCTGTATTTGCTGCAGGCTGTGAACTGACAGCTTTCTTTTTCTTTGCTTTTTGAAACACTTTGGTATGTTCACCTTCTGTCCAAGAACCATCTCTACTAACGTCAGACACCCACATTTCTTTTTCCCTACTGCTAATTTGTGAAGAGCCTTTAGGTTTTGTAATTTTGGAGTTATGCCCTGGCATCATTTTAGTTGTGGAAGAAATGGCTAGGTAACTGCTGTCTGATAATGCTGATAAATTGCTCAGGTTCTTTTTCTCTTTGCTCTTTTTCTGACGGGTGTTTGCTTGCTCTGCATGGCGATTAGATGTTGAAGTAATCTTGGATTGTGCTGAAGGGGCAGCCTTGCAGTGAGGAAGATGAGATTTTAACCTTTTAAAGGGCTTGCCACAGAATGGACACACCTCCATTATAAAAAATGTCTTCTCTGGGTTCTTGTGTGACCTATGGATACAAACAAAATGGGACCTTCAGCAAAACATTTAACTAATGCAATAAAAATAGTTTTGTATTTTCAGTCACTCAGTCATTACCCAACCCGCTATATCCTAACACAGGGTCACAGGGGTCTGCAGGAGCCAATCCCAGCCAGCACACAGTGCAAGGCAGGAACAAATCCAGGGCAGGGAGCCAGCCCACCGCAGGGCACACACACACACACCAGGGACAATTTGGGATCGTCAATGCACCAAACCTTCATGTCTTTGGACTGTGGGAGCAACTGGAGGAAACCCACGCAGGGAGGACCTGGGAAGCGAACCCAGGTCTCCTTACTGCGTGGCAGCAGCGCCAGCACTGCACCACCGTGCTGCCCTTTGTATTTTCAGTTTTCCAAAAAATTAAAATTTAAACTTAATTCTGAGTCATTCAGCACAGCTAGGGAAGAATTAATATTTTCACAGTGTAGGAGCTCAAGTATGCCATCACTCCTGAAGACAAGGTAGTGATGCAATATTTAAAAGAGTGCTATCAGTGTCAAGTGTAGGGCTTATGAAAGCAATAAATAAATGGGGGCACATACCACCAGCACCCAGTAATACACCGCCACAACCATAAAGAAGCATCGCCAGCTGACTTAACATACCATAGCCATAAGAGACTGTGACCGGGCATGGGATTCAAATGAAGAATGTGAGGCAACAGTGCCAAAAATTGTATCTCCATGCTGCATGCAGTTACAATGGAAATCAGAAGAACGCTGAAGAGAGTGCTCACTAGAAATGTGTAAGAAAGGCAAAATTGGTTCTTTTAATATTTAATATATCCTCTTTAATAAAACCCCTGTGTGTGTGTCTTTTGGTGAAGTGTGCAAGCGCGATGCTCGGTGCGACACGCACGACCGGCATCGTGGACGCACACACACTGGAAGCTGAGCACACAGTGAATGGTGTAGCCGCAGCCGCGCATGATAAGCAAATAAAGGACAGCATTGCTGGGGAGAGTGCTGATTGGGAAGTCGCGGCCACGGAAATAAAATCCATTGCTGGGGAGACGCCACACATACTGCCCCGTGCATGTTTACTAACTATCTACTAACAACATGCCACCCAAAAAAAAAGGACACGTCAAGTAGGACAAAACACACAGACACTCAAATCGTATACAAGTGTCATCTCCTGGAAGAAAGGTCAGCTCAACAAGTAAACATCAACAAAAGAAAGGCTGAAAGACAAAGAAAATACGAGCAAAAAGATCGATTGTAAAAGAGAAAATGAGCGTCAGAATATTCCCCATATTGATTTGGCTCTATCCTCTACTAATTTACCCTTTACCATAAGAAGGAGACAGTTTCCAGTTACATTAGCCTTTGCCATAACAATAAAGCTCAAAGGCAAACCTTAGAAAAAGTTGCCATTTACTTGCAAAAATATTTTAAACAAAAAAATTAAGACAACAAACAGAATGAGGTCAAGGTCCCTTGCCATTTAATATAGACCGTTCCTAATAATGTTTATGCAATACTGTTCTAGCGCCCATTATTGTAACTATTGTCTAGTATTTTAATATTTCCTCAGGAATACAGAAGTTATGGGGAATTTGAAGTAAGCTAAAATATTTAGGGTGAATACAAATGGGGGAAAATAGATACTAATTACCAATAATGTGAAAATATTAACAACCTGCATCAGTTTTTGGGTATACTAACGATGGACTAAATGGAGTTACATGGATGGAAAAGCTGTCATGCTTTTTCTAGCAGTGGACTTTAAATTTTCTATTAATGAACTATGAATATTCAAAAATTATTTCTAGTGACACGTACACTCGTCAAAGAACTGAATTATTATTCCATAGTTGAAATGCAAGGGAGCGGAACCGAGACATTCTGATAGCGCAGCTGCCTTACATCAACAAGGTGCTCCCCGTGGTGTTGTGGGTTTTCTGTGGGTGCTCCGCTTTCCTCCCCAAGTCCGGGGGTAACTGTCTGGTTTGCACGTGATGCATGCCGGGACAGCCTCCAGGATAAGTGGCTGAAGCCGGCAGCTGCAAATAAACTCAACCCGGCAATCATCGCGCCTCTCTCTCTTTCTTTTAATAAAGTAACAAACACAACTTGCATTTTTTTTCATGTTAAAATAAAATTAGTGGTAAAGCAGAAGCATTATTCAAAACTGTAAAGCACTTCCGTCTAGCACTAACTACGTCTTCTCTTACAAGCTAAAAGTCGCTGTGTAATGCGACAAAACGAAACTAGCTTAGAAAAAAACTCGGTGTAAAAATAGTGGGGACAAGCTGAGCAAAAAAACGGCAGAGGAAATATGCAAATGTGGCACGTCTTTTGAAAGGTTCTTTGCAAAGAAAAATATGTATATATGTGCCAAGAATTACACAGATGGTGATAAGGATGCTAGAAGCCACCTAGGGGGACCTACAACATTAACAACTGCGTAGTCCCGTTAGAAGTTTATTTCATCACTTCACCTCTAGAGACGCCCATTCTGCCCTGGGCCGCGTTTACAAATTGAGTAACCGTTGCCATATTTTCAGAAAGAATACGTGAAACCCATATCCGAAATGTTTTTCCTTTTGGTATTTGTGAAGTAACGAGAATCTTACAATAACCATTATTGAATTGCAGTAAGCCCAAATGACTAAAGGTCTAAATCGCAGGAGGGATCTTAATAAAAGCAATAAATGTGTGTGCAGCTCATAAGCAGGGAAATCGGATCTGTTTAACTACCATTAACTATCGACAAAGTCGACAGCTTTGTTTATAACAAGGAAAGGTGACCTCGAGGTTCCGTTCTTGCTCTCATTGCTTGCTTTCTTTCTTTGTTTTTTTTAAGAACTTGTTTACACCTTTAAATAAATTTCATCCATTCTTAAGGCTTCGAGCTGATTCTACTCAAATGACCGCTTGATATGCAGCTTTGTCATCACTCGAAACGTAAAGACAGCTCGTGTAAATTTAAATTATTGCGGCATTGCTCACCTGCGTTTGTGAAGAATTCTTCCACATGTGGTCACCTGTGACCTCTCTGATATCCACCAATCACAGGAGTGGGATGTGCCTCCGTACTAGAGTAAGGGAGGCGATTGGTGATGACGTCATTATGTGTTTTTTGCACCGCCTAATTTTGAGGGAGAGACTTAACCTTATACAGTATTTAAATCCTGTCTAACTGATCGCTGGAGTACACACTTTAAACAGTTAATGTGCTACTTAACTATATACTACACTGTGCATTAAGCCCTCAAAGTGGGGTGTTGGAGGCTAGGCAGAAGTCAGCGTCATAATATACAGTGTATCCGGAAAGTATTCACAGCACATCACTTTTTCCACATTCTGTTATGTTACAGCCTTATTCCAAAATGGATTAAATTCATTTTTTTCCTCAGAATTCTAAACACAACACCCCATAATGACAACGTGAAAAAGTTTACTTGAGATTTTTGCAAATTTATTAAAAATAAAAAAATTGAGAAATCACATGTACATAAGTATTCACAGCCTTTGCTCAATACTTTGTCGATGCACCTTTGGCAGCAATTACAGCCTCAAGTCTTTTTGAATATGATGCCACAAGCTTGGCACACCTATCCTTGGCCAGTTTCGCCCATTCCTCTTTGCAGCACCTCTCAAGCTTCATCAGGTTGGATGGGAAGCGTCGGTGCACAGCCATTTTAAGATCTCTCAAGGACATTCACAGAGTTGTCCCGAAGCCACTCCTTTGATATCTTGGCTGTGTGCTTAGGGTCGTTGTCCTGCTGAAAGATGAACCATCGCTCCAGTCTGAGGTCAAGAGCGCTCTGGAGCAGGTTTTCATTCAGGATGTCTCTGTACATTGCTGCAGTCATCTTTCCCTTTATCCTGACTAGTCTCCCAGTTCCTGCCTCTGAAAAACATCCCCTACAGCATGATGCTGCCATCACCATGCTTCACTGCAGAGATGGTATTGGCCTGGTGATGAGCGGTGCCTGGTTTCCCCCAAACGTGATGCCTGGCATTCACACCAAAGAGTTCAAGCTTTGTCTCATCAGACCAGAGAATTTTGTTTCTCATGGTCTGAGAGTCCTTCAGGTGCCTTTTGGCAAATTCCAGGCGGGTTGCCATGTGCCTTTTACTAAGGAGTGGCTTCCGTCTGGCCACTCTACCATGCAGGCACGATTGGTCGATTGCTGCAGAGATTGTTGTCCTTCTGGAAAGTTCTCCTCTCTCCACAGAGGACCTCTGGAGCTCTGACAGAGTGACCATCGGGTTCTTGGTCACCTCCCTGACTAAGGCCCTTCTTCCCCGATCGCTCAGTTTAGATGGCCGGCCAGCTCTAGGAAGAGTCCTGGTGGTTTTGAACTTCTTCCACTTAACGGATGATGGAGGCCACTGTGCTCATTGGGACCTTCAAAGCAGCAGAAAGTTTTCTGTAACCTTCCCCAGATCTGTGCCTCGAGACAATCCTGTCTCGGAGGTCTACAGACAATTCCATTGACTTCATCCGTGTTTTGTGCTCTGACATGAACTGTCAACTGTGGGACCTTCTATAGACAGGTGTGTGCCTTTCCAAATCATGTCCAATCAACTGAATTTACTACACGTGGACTCCAATTAAACTGCAGAAACATCTCAAGGATGATCCGGGGAAACAGGATGCACCTGAGCTCAATTTGGAGCTTCATGGCAAAGGCTGTGAATACTTATTTACATGTGCTTTCTCAATTTTTTTATTTTTAATAAATTTGCAAAAACCTCAAGTAAACTTTTTTCACGTTGTCATTATGGGGTGTTGTGTGTAGAATTCTGAGGAAAAATTTAATTTAATCAATTTTGGAATAAGGCTGTAACATAACAAAATGTGGAAAAAGTGATGCGCTGTGAATACTTTCCGGATGCACTGTACACTTACAAACAACATGCCAGTTTCATTACTTCTGTTAAGAGGATGATTTCATTTCTATTATTATTAGATGCTCTAAATGTATGCTTGAATAGACACGTGTGTATCATATCTATCATCTAAGTCTTGTTTTCAATTTGTGGAGCACAGATCCTGCAGTCCTGGCCAGAGAGAGTAGCATTAGCCACAGGTTTTGTGTTGAATCATTCCTTAAATCTGAAGCCATTTCTTTTCGTTAATAAACATGCTGTTTATTAGCACAATAGTATGTTCGCTTTCTGGTGTATTGTACTTTCCCACATATTACATTATTTTAAGATCAGTGCAATTTTTGATGGTCTAGAACTGAGTGTTTCCACATTTTAAGTTCCTTGAACACTTAATTGAGACATCTACAGTAGTTCACCTTCCAGCATGTGTAGGAGCAAAATGCGTCAAATTAACCACTTCAAAGCTGTCTACCACTGCACCTTCCTTTTCCTGCTAAAAAAAAATGCTGCCTGGCTGATTTCACATTGTTATGGCATTGGTGTAGATTTTGTATGATCTACATCACATAGAGGCATGTGGGGCAGGCTTTTCATTAAGGTGGCATGACCAAGAGGCTACTGTAATTCACTTAGCAGATTTTTCTTAGTGCTCATATTTAAAAAAGAAAAGAAACCATTCCATATGCAATAAAAAAAATATATATACAGTATTTAGTTGTTTAAAAGACTGGGTACTGACGATCTCATCTTATTTGAAAGAAATTATATCTTCCTCCTGTCTTGAACTTCAGAAAAATCTGCCTAATCCTAAAATTGAATTTGCATTAAAAGCAGTGTGACTCATTGTCTTGCTAAATGTCGTCATGTTTTAATCCATACATTGATTGATCTTGTAACCCACATGTCCATTTCAGTGTGATTAGGAGCTGATGCCACATTCTGCAGCACTTAGCACAAGGCTGTTAAAACCTAACCACATCAGGGTAACAAATCACATTCACGGCCACTGCCACACTCTTTAACACAGGATCAGTTTAAGTCACCATTTAACCCAAAATCTTTAGTATGACACAAGGCGAGTGTGTGAACTCCACACTAGCTTCAAGCATGAATCTGGCCAAGGTCCAATAATGCACAAGGCACAGGGCCACAGTGGAAGTGCCAGGAGAGCACAATATCACCATGTGTACTGAATAGAGTGTGCTCCACAATATCCGAACCATTGGGTTCTGCAATACAGATCAGCTTCTGCTATTCTTGGATAGGTTAGGCAATGCCATCATTTCTGTGAATGGGAGAAGAGTGGTCAGACCAGACCTGTCAGATTTTGTGGTGTCCGATTTCACCACTCCAGTCGCATAAGATTTTAGCTTGATACCCGTCCAAATATGTGCATGATGTTCCTGCCACCATATTCATCCTTCCTCAACCCAAATGAGGTCTTTTTTAAGCATGGGGATGGAGGGTGTATGAGCACCAGCCATGTGACAAGATGTCATTACTGGAAGTGGTGAGTGCTGGCTGTGTGGCCATGACATCTGATTCTTGTTGTGGGCAAATTCATTATGTCAAAAGATTTATTGTCCCCCTAACCCCTTAGGGGCCTTGAGAGACAAAACATAAGGTATGGTGTTGATCCAGGTATGTGGCCTAAAGCAGAAAAGAGGATAGATGCCCCATGAGGGGGTTATTTTCTTACTGTTTACAGTTGTCCGTATAATACAGGATGTTTTTTATTTTATTTTGTCTGTTACATTTCCGTTTCCTACAATTTCATTTGTCTGGGGTAGCATATGATCATGTTTTTCCCGTATTGTTTACTTGGTCAGTAAATGTAAATATATACAGTAAGTATTTTTGTGTCATTTTTTTTTCTAAATCCCTCCATTATTGTTTTGATTAACATAAAGTATGGCATAAGAGTTTGTAAATGATGAACAGAACCTAACCATTTGGTGAGAGTGTTCAAATAATTGATCGACTTTGTGCGTTTTGATGCATTTACTCAGCGTTTTGAGTGTTTTCATGCCTGATACACAGCTGTGCTGCGTATTACCTCGTTTGTGACATACTTTAACATTTGTGAGACTGTCTAATGTGTCAAATCGATTGTGAAAAACTGTAATGTAAGTGATTGAGTGGGAGCTCAGACAATTTTTGCCTATAAAGTGGACGTTATCCACATTGTTGTCTTAAGATACACACACACAAAGTCACTCACAGTTTTATTTGATTTTCATTCTTAGAAAGAGGTGAAATTTGTCATTTTAGTCTTACTGTTTATAACGCACCTAATGTTTAACCTCAGGCTGTTTTAAGTGGACGTAGCTCTGTGGCAAATGCTTTGAACTGAAACTCACAGTGCTGTTGGATCAATCCCTGCTTTTGTGCATCGAGCTTCTCTGAGCAGACTACTTATTCTGTACTAGCCATGTAAGCCTGTGCTGTAAAAAGCCCAGCTTTTTAAAAATTATTGAAATCCTCAGAAAAAACTGAAATGTCGAGATGTCCGGTAATTGAAAGGAACTACTCTGGGCATCTCTCTCCTAGGGGGTTTCGTGTTGCTGATGTGCTCTCCTCACTTCTGTATTAGCCGCTAAGTGACTGTCTTTCTTCAGAGGTTTCACTTTGCTGATGTGCTGGCCTCGCTTGTGTATCCTCGGTGGCAGAGCCCTTACCCCGACTTCACCTCTCTCTTCCGGGCTTGACAGACAGATGCACACACTTCCACACGTAGACATTTATATATAAGATGTGACAACTAGAAAAAATAAATCTAAACACTTCACAGTGTTCTCTATACATGATGTGCACTTTGAGAAGGCATACACTGCAGGCAGGCACTATATAAAATTAATATAATACTAATATTGATGTTTTTAGGTTGCTTTTTCTAGTGTTGGATTTAGTTGTCTGATCTGTTTTCACCTTGTGTTTTACAATTCAAATCCTTTACCCACAAGGACAGACTGCCCTTTATTGCCTCATCTCCTGTGGTCTCATTTTCCACAGAGGGAAATGCTCCCTGTTTATTCAGCACATGTTAAGGCAGCACTTGGGATGGCAAATTCAAATCTCTCTCTCTCTTTTTTTTTTTGAGTTACCATGTGACTCTCTTTATAAATGCAAACAAAAATTGTACTGTGCTTATTGAAAGGCATAACACAGACTTTATTGCTTTAAGTGCAGATGCAGTAGTTGCTGTCTCTTTAGTTTCTAAACAATTGCATTACTCTACGATTAAATCATTTATTTAGTGATTTGTAAAGGTCTGTAAGAGCACAATCGGCGTTATTCAGTTCATTTTAAGGGTCAGTAAGAAGCCTATAATAAACTCGGATGACTCATAAATTAATATTGAGTAGCAACTAAGGTACACTTTTATTTAAAGTTTCACTCACTCTGACCCCCCCAAACCATTCATTTTTATTTATGTAACTGTGCATCTATCTTCCTCCAGGGGTGTGAAACTCCGATCTTGGAGAGCTACTGTGGCTGCAGTTTTTCGTCCCAGTAGCTTTAGTAATGAGTTATTACTCCTAATGTAACATAATACTCAAGCCTTAATTATGATTACCTTGCTTAATTGTTTTTTTTTCTTAAATGGTAATCAAATAATAAAGAGATACAAAACAAGCCAACAGGTGACTGACTAACTCAGGGGTCTCAAACAGTCCCTGAGGGCCACCGTTTTTACTCCAACCAAATTTCTGTTTACTTGTTAATGGAGCACGTTATTTAATTCCATGTCTTGTTATTGTTCTCATTCTGCCACTCCAGTCATTTCTAAAAGTGATTTTCTTTTTTTGTGACGTTTCCATCCAAATATTTTTTGTGGACCACAGCGGATCAGTATTTCTCAGACTTCATTATTTATTTATTTTTTCTCTCCCAGATATTTTATCGAGACAGATATTATATGAAAGGCACAGGAGCAAATGAAATCAAAGTTAGCCTAATCTTCCTTTTGGATCACTTTTGCATCTCATTATTGTTTAGTTGTTTGTTAAAGGAGTAACAAAATAATTAAAATGGAATTTAAGTAAAATCAAAGCAACATAGTTATTATCATTAGTAACTGGTTAATAATGGAGAGAGCAGCAGGAATGAAAACCTACAGCCATTCAGGGAACTAAGTTTCTGCTTTAACCGCCCATTTCTTTTTTTAAACACAATATTCTATTAAAATGCACCAACAACATATCTGCAAAGGCAAATTTATTTAGACATTTAACTACATCATTGTCTAATTCTGAAATGCAGTTTCTGTGTCAAATTGCTGGGTTCACTCTGTGAGGTAGGGTGACAAGATCAGCAATGCCAGAAGAACTTGTAGAAACACCGCTTCTCCGGATGAAGAGGAGACGGACACTTGAGGGAGTTTGGGTATGTATTTTGCATGTCTGACTGGAAGACCAAAGACTCCCTGAAGGGGTTATATTTCTCAAATGGCCTGGTAGCATCTTGGAATTCACTAGGAGGAAGTTGCTGGAAGCAAGAAATTCAGGATAGCCCATCTTACTGAGTTACCACCAGGAAAAGCTAAATGATGATAGTGACGTGTTAACAAACGTCAATATCACTGTCAATATTTTAATTTACTATTACTGGAATTTGAGCCCTGTGGTGGGCTGGCACCCTGCCCGGGGATTTATTCCTGCCTTGCGTCCTGTGTGGGCTAGGATTGGCTCCAGCAGACCCCCATTACCCTTAGGATATAGCGGGTTGGACATTGACTGACTGAATGGAATTTGAACTAGTTATTCAGATGATATAATGAAATGACCATTAAGCACACAACTTGGATGGCACGGTAGTGCAGTTGTTAGTAGTTTTCCCTCACAGCTCCAGGACCCAACTCAGTCACTGAATCAGTGTGTCCACAATATATGTGTGTGCAGATTTCCTCCGTTTGCTCTGCCTAAAAGCTTCTCACAGGTCAGGTTAGTTTGAATTCTAAATTGGTCCTCTGTGAACGAGCGCTGGTGTTTGAGTGCGTCTTCCCATCCGTGGTTAGCATCCACTTCAAAATTTGTACATTCCTTCCTGGGAGCTCTGTGTTTCTACAATAGGCTCTCCATACTCCTGTCATGGAAAAGTGGATTAATTGACCCTTTAGTGGTAAACGCCTGAAAAACAGGGAAAGAGAAAGAATAAAGAAATGATTGGGAGTCAGCAAGTCTCAAACGTGCAGATATAGTTTACCGTGGTGCCTTTATTTTAAACAAATGATGACTTGTGTGGTATCAAGATTTCAAGCTGAGCCGTGAGCTATTCATTCTGTTCCAATTACTATAGGGAGGTCCAGATCTAATTATGCAATTTTCATTATGCTATAACTTGTTAAGTTTATTACATAGAAAATCACCCGAAAAATCCCGGACCATGGAGAAATGTGCGAACTGACGACATGAAGAATCGTCTTCGCACTGAACTGGAATCGTCTCCACATAAATCAAAGTCATCCAGACGATGTGGATCTACATATTTAGATCTGGACCACCCTGTAGTTTTGTCCTGAAAGGTCTCTTACCAGAAGCCAATTCCTTTAACCAACTCTACTTATTCCATCCATTTATCCATCTCTGAACCTGTCATTCACCTTGATGGTGTTTTGTGGAATACTATGGATACATATACTCTCTTAATTTACAAATACTGAAGCATCTGTGTCAGTGTTTTGGTCAATATCACAAAGATAAATAGGTTTAATTACAAGTCTTACTATTTGTGAAGATTTATTGTTATTGTTGTACATATGTAAATTCTAAAACTTCCAAGTGATTATGAACACACAATCTGGTACAACGCATGCTGTTGTGAAATGCTAAAATCAGAAATATAGGTTTAATTGAGAATTTTAATTTATGTTGCGGATGATTTAATTTGATTTATCTATTAAGTCAGTTTTGACTTTTGGCGACTCTTTTGGACAGCTTCCTCCACACCTCTGTCTTGAGTAGTATCCATTAGGTGCTGAAAACTCCTGTTTGTGTTATTTTTGATGGGCTCAGTTCAGTGTGTTCGTTGTCATCCTGGTCTCCTTGTTCCGCTGGCTTTTCTAAGCATGATTCTATTTTCTAAAGCGTTGGCATACTTCACATGTCCAGCGTAAGTCAGTTTTGCCTTGTTGATCTTTTCTTCCAGAGTGATGACTTTCTTGATGTGAGTTAGAACTTCTCTGTTTGTTACCTTCACTGTCCAATGTAGGCAAAGCAGCTTCCTTCAGCACCATTACGTTGATCTTTCATCTGTCTGCCATTCTCAAAGTCCAGCTTTGACAGGCATACATAGCAAGAAAGAACATGATGGTGTGGACAAGTCAGTATTTAATTGCAAGACTGACATCTTCAGATGATGTTTCTGTTCATCACTGCACTTCAACCCAATGCTATGTTTCATTTCACCTCAAGGCCTGATGTTTGAATCACAGGACAATAAATTGTTGGATTTTTGATGTTCAGATACATACCCAATGTCACATTCTTATTTCTAACTTACTTGATCAGCTGCTCAAGGTGTTTATTATTTACAATTGATTCCCGTTAATCCGACCACATCGAGACGCGATCATTTTGGTCCTATAACCGGCTGGTCCGATTACACGAACATGCCTTATACATGTGCAACCAAGATGGGACGTGCTATAAGTAACATATTAAAATGTCATTATGACTTTTATTGTGCTGCACACGCGTATGGCGAACGTACTAACAAGAACTACGTACATGTACGGTTGCTTACAACTTTGTTTATTGAAATAGAAATCTACCAATTCTTCGAAACGATCTACACGACCCTCAGCACAACAAAAAAGGTTACATTACCAAATTACAGTCAACGTTTGAAGATCTTGTCTAGTGTGATCTGACGCATTCTGTTGACGCACTGCACTTGAACAAAATCACCACAAACATCTAATGCATCAATGGGACTGCCTTCATTTCCCTCCTGCATGAAATAGCGGCACAAAGTTTCAATGCATTTCCTGGCATCCTGTGTTGTCACTTGCACTAACTCATTAGGGCCATCATCATCACTTTCCTGGTCTTTCGCTTTACGCTTACATCCGCTTTCCGCGGGCGACTTGTGGCTTCTTTTTCTTATTCTCTGTCACGTTCTTTGGTCCAATTAAACGGAATTTTGGTCCAAATTAGTGAACAATATTAGGCTTATGTAATATGATCTGTTTCGGTTCTTTAGGATTCGGTCCGAATAAGCGGCTGGTCCGATTAACTGGAATCAACTCTATATGGTATGGTATAATCTGCATATTGCAGATTGTTGGTATTATGGCCACTGATTGTTTTACTTTCTAACACGCCAATTTCCACCTAATCAAAGACAAGTTTTCTCATGATTGTTCAGCATACATGTTGAAAAGAAATGGAGGGAGAATACAGTCCTGTCGCACCCCTTTCCTGATGCTGTGTCCCCATGCTGTTTTCTTACATTGCCTGCTGGTTATATGTGAATAAAATAAAAATGAATAACACTACAGCTAGCACCTAAAGTGATCTCCAAGGAGCAGAATTAACAAACGCTGCTTGATCCACCCCGTAGTTATTTTGTTACTGTCCTAAATTTTCATACTTCCCTTCTACTATTATAGATGTCCAGTAAAGGTGGGAGCATACAGTGTACTGTTATAAACTAATAAATGTATAATCAGGCTCTCTAGATTAAATGACTTCTCATAATGCAAATCTACATTTCATCTCTGCAGTAAATGGGGAGGCTGAAATTACATTGAGATGGACGTTTTCTTTTCTCAGGATATTACTTTTCCAGGCACTGACTATTCATCTAGGCAGATTATTTTATATTGAAGATGTAAACAAAAGAACAAAAAAAATTCTAAAGAAAAGTGTAAATAAATCAAAGCAGAAAAAACAAAAACTGCATTCATTATTTGCAAATCTTATCATATGAGCTAATTATCTTTTTTTGAAAATAAATACCAACCTTGTACTCAAAATTAAATTTAATATGGAAATCAGACAGCCAAGTGGAAACTTTTGGACCTACAAGGCAACTTTAAATATTTCAATAAATGGTTTATTTCACCACAAAAGAATTCCTGAGTAGTCGGGTGAGTCAGCCTGTAATTGTTAACCCCGGTGCCTGCATTTGACATGTGGTTGTGTCATCAGCTGCACGCCATCTTTAAACTGTACATTTGATTCTCCCAGCTAAGACCCGAAGTGCCAGTCCTCATTAATTAATGGCATTTCATTTGTAGCACTAATGTTGATTGTTGATTAGCAATATCAATTAATACATTACTCTAGTTACCACTGCACTTGCAGCAGATGCATGACATGGCACACTCTGTTATGTTTCTGTAGTATTAAATAATATCATGCATAATAAGTGAAAAAAAATTTTTTTTAATATGTTTTAACTATAAATTGTTTTATAAATGTCTACATCATTTTTCAGGTTGTAAATGTGAAGTGAGAACAGAAATAACTGAGTTAAAATGTATCTGCACATGACCAATCAAAAGTATAGCAGCAAGTAAAAGTACCAAAGTCTTGTGGGACTTTGCAAACTTACCCCGGATTTTGTGCATTAGAAGTGTTGCATGAAGCCCTCTAAATGAATGATTTCAGTGATGGTCTGAGACCTGAAACGTCCATATTTATTTGAGGTTAGCTTGACGCTGATGTGGCTTATATGTAGATACAGTTGTTTTTAGAAAGCATAGTTGCTAGAGCTTCTGCCTCACAGCTCCAGAACCATGACCAGGCTGCTTTCTCTGTGGGGTTTGTCCGCTTTCCCACTTTGTTTTTTTTTTTTTTCTTTTGGTAGTCCAAATCTGTTTACAAATTCAAGACATGTGCAGGTTTAGTTAATTGTAAATTCTAAGTTGGCCCCCTAGGAGTGAGTATGCCCTGTGATGTTATGGTGGTCCATACAAGTGTTAGCTAATCCATTTCAGGATTGTGCTTATACTGAAGCCTATACTGGCCACGTGGAATGGAAGGCTGTAACCAGCTCTGCATGGGACACCACTTCAGCACAGGGGCCACTTACTGCATGTGCACACCAGTACAGAGCCAATTTAGGACTGGGAGTTGGGAGGAAAGCTGGAGTCCCCTGTGAACACCTCCTGCGGTCAGATGGAAAACCTGTAAACTTCAAATAGACAGCACCGAAGTGTAGGACACAGACCGAGGATGCTAGATCCAAAAGGCAGCAAAACTAATTATTGTCCCACTGTGTCACATGCTGGCATGTAGGGTCATTGCCATTTCCAAACAAGCTTCAGTTTGATGAAACTAAATGTTTTCTGTAGTTTATTAAGTTACTTATGTTAAACATATAAGACATGTACAAGATCTCTTAAAGATGGATTTTATGAAATATCATGTGCCAAAAATTTCACATTTTTAAGACAGTTGATTTGGCCAAGGGGCACCTCAGTCATGTCTTGCTATGAATAACTTGGTGAAAATCCCAGAGCTGTTTATCATCTGAATGGAAATGACATCCTTGAGAACATTGAACACATCCAGTGTTTTGTTGTGCTGTCCAACAAAAAACACTACCGATAAAACAAAGTATGGCCGAGAGCATGGAGAAAAGCTATTGAGTGATTCGTTGTCATCAAAAAGATTGTTTGCAGCACAGCCCTCTGTGGTTTTCTTTTTTTGATCGCTGATTCTTCACACTTCACATGTGACCAGAAGGGACTTTCTTTTTTTTCAAACTTTTTTTGCCTCAAGCTCCCTGTAACATGATGAAAAATTGGATACTTCTGAACACCATTTACGGAGCTAAATGTTTCCATCTATGAAAATTTTTTTGTCACTGTAGCCATGTGGTATCTGTGAATATTTGGGTTGCTCTAAAACATGTTGGCATAAAGGCCGTTATGTCTGCTGGATATACATGGTAGTATATATGAAATGTGGCTGTAGCATGACTTTTATATACAGTAATATTAGTAAATACAACTTTATGTGCTTTTGTTCTTTCAATTAACAACATATTTCTATGTAATACAGATAAGCATTTGTCTGATATTTACCACTGTAACCCTTAGGCCGATGTCACTTTACGTGACTTCTAGTCGTTGGGGATGTCAGACTTGGAGACAGAAGGTGGTGGACAGGCCAGATCATTTCAATTTACACAACTGAAAATAGCTGGGCATGTCAAATTTATATAACTCTTACCCCCATGCTGCTAAAATAACCTCCAGATACAAGCATGCCTATACAGGAAGAAGTGGATATAGAAAATCAATGGATACAATATGGTCCATCGGTGTGCTCAGGTGGTTGAACACTAGGGGGAGTCTTTTACCAAACAAAATATAACGTAGCAAGGTAGTATTTGAATTACAACTGCAGTGACAGCGGTTAGCTTTGTGATCATATATCTCAGAGTACTGTATTGTTACCAGAATCCATCTGAAAGTGTAATATTATGTACAATAAACCTCTGGTACTCAAACAGGAACATATTTTCAAATTAATACACTATTTACAAACCAAACGTGCTGAGGAAATACTGTGGAATGCCAGAAGAAGACACTCTACAGTAAAATAAATACATTCCTTGGTACTTATTGGGCAGCACAGCCAATTTAACTTGTTGCCAACAGAAGGGCATTTGCCTCAGTTCTGCACCAACACCAAATTCAGTTGCCTCAATGATGGGGAGAACCGACTGCTGAATTGAGATGACACATAAGACTCATAGTGGTTTAATGGTATCAAACGCTATTCTTCTCCAAATGGTGTATGCAAATGGCTGATAAAAGTTCATACTGCCTACCTGTACACATCACAGGAATTATTCATAGTACGCGTATAGGGATGTAAAATTGTATTAGCCCTACTGTTTTTTCCCTGTTCCTATAAATGACTGCACTGTAGTTAGCCATGCTGTTTGGGAAAGCAGTTGTCTTAGGCTCCTTTAAGGGCGTCATTACCACAAATCCATTTATGTCAGTTTCATGTTGATTAGCACACCCAAGTAAGAAACCCATTGTACTATATAAATGTGACAATAACCTTTATATATAATACACTACCGTGGCTGTTTTTTTGTCTGTCCAGGATTTTAAATCATTTGTAGCTCGCAAACCATTTGACATATTGACCTGACATTTGGTACACATGTACTACATGACATCCACTATCCGCTTTCGGGATGATGATTGAGTTTCAAGGTTATTCCTCCTTTTATTTTATTTTAGAATCAACCCTCGGCAGTGGCCAGCAGGGCGGGCCGTGCAGCGCATGCGTACGGGCGCCGTTCTCATCCCTACCACCTTTGCCGTCACTTCCCCTAACTCTTCATATCTTAAATCATTCTTGAGGCAGATTGAAGACTTAAGTGCCAGCTTAAGTGAAAAATGAAAGAAAACGTACTAAGTAATTGCAACGCAAACATTGACTTAATCAGTTTTAACACAAAAAGATGCAGATGAAAGAAGAGAAGAAACGGGCTGCTAGGGTGGAAAAAAGAAGAGCTGCTCGGGAAGCAGCAAGCGCATCAACCTCTGAGCAAACAAATGGGAAACGTACAGAGAAAGAAAGAGGATGAAAAGTAGGAATGCTCGAGTCAAGTGTATTGCAGTGCACCCTTACTGGTAACCCTATAATCCATTAGCATCTTGGTTTCTCAACTATTGTGAAGAAGTGGAAAAAGAAAAATACTTCTTAGTATAATAGTTCTTGGGATGGAGTTATACATTTAAGACACTCATAAAGTGAAGTTCTTAATTAACTGACAGGCAATTGATGGTAAAATAAAACTTACAATCAACAAAAAGAGAAAGGGAGGATGAAAGGGGGCCTTATTTGTTAGCTATTACTAAGTCATTATAAATTCTTATACACTCAACTAAATTACACAACCAATAAAATAAATCTGAAATGAGCTATCAATTTATATTTATACATACCAAAAATACAAATACTTTTTAAAGTATCTTCGAATACTGTAAAGAATGAATTAGCCAATACGTACATGGCAACAATATCACATTGAATGCTTTGCTCAGGTTATGGCAGGAGTTGTTCTTTGTTGAATTGCCCATTGCAAGACGCACTTTGCCATAATGTCAGGCTGAATTTCAGTCTCCTTCACCTTTCATGGCTTCTTTGCTTCACCACCTCAATAGTTTGCCGAACTAAAGAGAACATTCCTCTAGCTTAGCAGACAACCATGAAGTAAAATGACTTGGTCACCACTGATAACTTCTACAGCGGGTGAAACAGTTCTAACTTGGAGTGGACCCTCGAGAGCCCGAGCCGCAGCGGCTGGCCATTTTCATTGTAACTTTTCAGTTATTCATTGGCTGCTTTCTTCCTGTTACTAAGGATGTTTGATTAGTCTTATTGCTGTCATGCATGTTGCAAATAATAAAGTTATGTGAGAAAGTGGCATATTCTGAGGATTGGCTACATCACAGCCTCAGAGTCCTGGGTAATGAAACTCTGTATGGCCGCTGTCTGTGTAAAATGTGCATATTCTTCTTGTCTTTTTTTTTTTTTGGATTTTTTTTTTTGCTGGTACAATGTTTTAACTCCTAGACCCCAAAGATGTTCTTGTTACTTTAACTGGACTTTGTGAATAACTTGCTTAATAATAGAATAGCACCTTCTCATAGTTTAACTTCTGCCTTGTCAGTGCTGCTGATGGAGACTCCAGGCCGCACTGCTTTAAACTGCATAAAACAGGTTTGTTAATGGATGAAGATTTCACCTGCTCAAACTATAATAAAAAAAATCTTTTAGTCACATTTATTTTTAATAAACAACAACAGGTGTAAATGTCAATGACGGAACTGTCATCTAAAGGAAACCTTTCATCTTTTTTTGTATGTATAGCTTCACTTGTGTATCAGCATCCAAATCAATGTTTCTTAAAGTGTTTTGGACTGAAGACCACTGGGTCAAAGTCAAAGATATGAAGGACCACCCATGACAAGCAGCCACACGTTACCATAGTTTCTCAATTATTATTATAACTTTTTTTTCTTCTACATGTACTCATGTAAAAAATATTCTAAAAGCCAAGTGTGCAAGGATGAAGAGTTTTCACACAAACTGAAATAATAATAAGTTGTATTTATAGAGCGCCTTTCACAAACCTAAGGTCACTTTACATACAGATAAAAAAAATTATACAGAAGACAAAAGTGTGTAGATGAGGAAAGTTTTCAGTTGAGATTTAAAGGTGGAGAAAGACGAGCAATCCCAGAGAGACTGAGGAAGAGCGTTCCACAGTTGAGGGGCCATAGCACTGAAGGAGAGGTGGAGAGTCTGGTGGGTGGGACACTAAAGAGATTACTGAGAGAGCGACAAGGAGCGTAAGGAGCTGAGTGAGGTAGAGGGGGGCAAAGGTTATGGAGGGCTTTGAAGGTGAGAAGCAGAATCCTGAATTTAATCCTTGATGGAACAGGTAACCAGTGAAGCTGGGAGAGAACAGGGGTGACATGTGGCTGCAGAGTTCTGAATATACTGTAGCTTCTGTATAGATTTTTCAGGGAGGCCGGTGAAGAGGGAATTACAGTAATTAATACGAGACATTATGAAACAAAGAACCAAAGTTTGAGCACAGAAATGGATGAGGACGGGCAATGTGATGGAGATGATAGAATGAAATTTTGGAAAGAGACCTAATGTGTAGCTCAAAGTTAAGTGATGAATAAAACAAAACGCAACAGGAGCAGGTTTGACAAGTGTACCATTAACAGAAACAGAGATGTTGGATGCCTTTAGAAAGTTGGGAGTTTGAGCCTACCAGTAACATTTCAATTTTATCGACATTAATACTGATAGTGAGTTAGTAAGAATGAACAGTACTGTTTATTGGAAAGTCACATTTTAAGTGCCTGTATTGTTTCTATTGTTTTGTCCTTTGATAGTGCCCAAAGAAAGACAAAAAGAAAAACAAACAGCATGAACAGAACTTTGTCAAACTTGCACTTCTCTTCAGTCTCTTCCTATTTTACAACCTAATTCTTGTGGTGCTGTCCTGTAAACTGCCATGCTGGCTCAGGGTATACAATTGGAATGAGAAGTAGTGTAGACATGAAAGACGTCAACATCTGCAAGAAAAAGTCAGACATGGTGTTCTGTGGTCGGTGTCTTAGAGATGTTTCATGTGGCCAGTAAAGGATGACTAGGCTAGTCCACGAACCACTGGTGGTCCATACACCATTTTGAGAACCAATGATCAAAATCAACTACCATTTAGGAGCTAACTAAGGACGTATTAACAGGCACTTAAGAGTAATAAAAAGTACTGCCCTGTGAATGGAGAGTTTTTGAAACACAAATTATTCTGAAATCCACTTAATCCAGGTCAAAATTGGTGGTCTAAAGCTTACACCAGTAGTAATATGTGCAAAGCAGGAAACAACCTTGGATAGTGGTCCATTCCAGAGCCCACACACATATTCAGAACAGAATTTGCTGTTAACATAAGAAATGTCAATTGAGGGTCAAACCTGATAAACTGTTGAAAGTGTTTAGAGAAAAAGATGTTTCCAGAGTCACTGAGTGGTGGTGAGTGATTAACTGAACCCTGTTAAGGTGAAGGGTGGTTTGTGCTGAGCGTGTTCTCCAGGTGGAGCTTGCACGTTCTCACTGTGCCTACATGGGATTTCTTTTGGGTTAATCGATGATTTAAATTAATACTGTGCACATGTGGATGTGTGCCTAAGTGGGCCCTGCAATAGTCTGGCACCTTGTCCAGAGCTGATTTCTGCCTCGTACCAGGGCTACTGGAATGACTTGGGCAATGTAGAGGGTTGCTGTGGATGTAGCCGTCATGTATCATCTTGTACTATTTGGATATGATAAGTATGAGCACTGTCCAGGGTGCTGTCTGACTTGAGCACACAGTAGCATCCTTTTCATTAAAACTAAATGTGATTATCTTAATGCAGAAAACGTGACAGGAAACCTTCCCTTTCCATATGTCAATAGATAAAGAAAACCAGAAGGAGAGAGAGGCTGCTGAAAATTGATAAAAGTTTAAAAATAGTCTGAGTTGGTTTTAAAGGACTCTTGGCTATTTGCGTCCTGATAAATCTCCCAACCATTGTAGGATATCTGTGTCTCTGTTTGCAGTGGAGTTGTAAGCTCGAGTGAGGTTGTGCTTAGCTTGGCCACAGCAGGCATTAAGGGCAAACTCAGGATTGGTTAGAATATAACAGCAAGCAGGATCAGTGCAGGGGCTAACACTAAAAAATGATCTACAGCAGGACAGTGGAGATCCAAGCCATATCTCAGCAGCATCAGATGCAAGGCAGAAACCAACCCAGCCTCATGCAGTGCACTCTTGTTGACACATCCAGTTTATAGGCGCCAGTTAACATAACATGGGTGTATTTGGGATGTGAGAGGAAATCCTATGCAGTATGGGTAAGAACTGGCAAACTCTGCACAGGACTTTCCTGGACCAAGATTTGAATTTGGAGCTGTAGAGCTGAGAGGCAGGAGTGCTAACCAATGTGCTACCTTGCCAACAGTATATTAGAACAGTGTAAAATTCACCAGCCTGCTTACCTCCGTTACAGGGCACTGGGCACAAGCCAGGAAACAGCTATGGACAGTGTGCCAAACCTATAAGTGTTAGTGAATGTGGAAGGAAAGCCTACCAAGATACTGACGTGATGAGTAAACTGTACATAAACAATAACATGGAGAAGGATTTTTTTTAACACAAACTTCTGAAGCCATAAAGAAGCAGCACTATCCAATAATATTGATAACTGCATTCTTATGTAATGCGAAAAGCCCCTACTGCGGTTGCCATAGCAGTCTGTCTGTCCACATGAAACAACTCCTTTCCCAGGGGACCAGTTTTTGTTGACATTTGGCACACTTATTCTTCAAGAAAATTTGTCAGGAAAGTTCAATGATTTTTGACATATCTCGAATACATTGTGCTGCCTATATCTCTCTATTATATAAAAAAATCCTGGGACGAGATGTGACTTTTTCAGAGAGATAGTTTCAAGTCCTGCGAGACGAGACTTTGAGCCAAGAGGTTTAACCAAGCCTGGGGCCGGAAATAAAAGACAAAGTAGAACGTCGTAAAGAATTCAAAAACGTTGGCACGATACTCATGCATAGCAGGCTAGAGAATATGAAAGTACTAAAATTCGAAAGTCTCAAAAAAATTATAGTAAAGATCGCATTAGTGCAAACAAACGGAAATTATTTCTCTGTGAAATAACGGAACAGAGAAAAGAGACTGAATATATGATAGAAGTATGTAGATATTGTTTGGATTTAAACTTTAAGTCGAAGACTTGTAGATTGTGTAATTCATGTTGCCATCAGGGAAAAGTAGTGTTTCTCCCCATTGAAGAGGTGAGAATTAAAAGATTTGTTGTTTGGTGAAAGTGAAATCCACATACGCAAGTGGCGGAGACACGAAGTGGCTGGTGCATAGTGCAGGCCGGGGGGTTGGTGAGTGAAGCAAGCAGGGGACGAAGCCCCCAAGTTTTTTGAAATTTTAAATTTTCTAGCTGAAAAGCATTGGTGACTACCTATCAATGTTCCTTATCTGCAAGGTTTTGATTGATTGGCAACTTATTTGTTATTATTATTTTTTAATAAATGCCAGTATGAAAGAGAGGTTGTGTAACAGTGGCACTCTTGTTTGGGCTATGTGTGTGGACTTTGCATGTTCTCTCGTAGTGTATGCATCTGTGTTCCTCCCATATTATGAATATGTTAGTTCTATTAATCTATCTAGGCCCTAAATGACCAATATGTTGCCTGTGTATAAAGTGCCTCCATGAACTTGCACCACAACCAGGCTTGGCTCCTGATTTGCCTGTGATGCTAACAGGATAGGCTCCAGTGTCCCGCAACCTTTAATTGGGCTTTGAAAATGAATACAGTATTTATAATAGAGCATAGAATATAATTTTGAAAACTAGTCTAAAGATGGCATTCGTGCAGATCGAGATTAGCAGAAAACGTCTCCAGCTGCGCAGCCACAGCCCCGACTAGTGCAGCAGAGCAGACGGCCCGCGTCTGGTTGAACGCGCTAAGGCGAAAACGCGGGCTCAGCTGCCCTCGAGCTCCGTAGGATGCTGAGAGTATCGTCACCGAAGAGGCGGGGCGATTGAAGGTGATGCTTCGTTTGAAGGGAGAGAGAGAGAGAGAGAGAGAGAGCACACCAGAGCTGTCCGAGCCTGCACGCTACACACACACGGGAAGAGTCGCGTCCCTCATAGACATGACAGACTTGGAAGACGACGATTACGGTCAGTACCACTATCCCCGTCCGCGTCACGCGTACTTCCACGTGGGACATACATCAGTTTTACTAATTTGCATTCAAACAGAGTTGCCTGAAATTTATCTTTGAACGTTTATCCGAGGCTTTTTGAATCTTTGTCCTAATTTTGTGTCACCCTCACCTGCTGCCCAGGACTGCCTTGCTTGCCGCCGCCACCCGTACACTTGACACGCAGCTGCTTCACGCGTGTATGGTCCTTTATCGGAGGTGTCATTGCGTTCTGTTGACCCCTAAGAAGGCGTGGGGCGCGTTACAGGATGGTACACGATGCTTCAGTTAACACACAGTCTGTGAGGATTAATTCGGCTGGTTTACGTGCAGGTCAGACACCATTGGGACGATGCAGTAGTTCAGGGTGCAGACAGCTTTAGGGGACAATAGTAAAACAGAGCGTGGAGTGGAAAGAAACGGAATCTACGACTGTGTGGACTAAGCTTTAGATACGCAGCTTGCGAGCCCAATAACAGAGGGCTTCAGCAGGAGTTATTATTATGAAGCAACATCTTGCTAAATCCCCAGGAGCTGACTTTGTCTACTACGCCGACTGTGATATTGTGCTTCTGTTTGGCAGGAGGGGCGCAGTATTCACGTTCGCGATTGCTGAGTCTTTGAATTTCGAATTCACACCGTATTCTTGCGGGCTTTTTTATTATTTATTTATGGGGTTTTTTTTTTCTCATTTTATTTTGAGCTTTGACATTTACGTCTGGGTGTGGTATCAAGTAAAAAACTTCCCACAAGTGAGCAAACTTGCAATAGCAATCTTATAACGTGATGCTGATGGAAGTGTTTTATTTTGTTTTGTTTTGTTTTTCTTTCTTGGAAGAAGAATCACTTAACTTGCATTGTGGCAGTCTCATCATTATAAGTATCATCACCATAGGGTACCTTTCTAAACAATTGTTAAACTAGTTAATGATCTTCATTAATCCCAAGGGGAAATTCAAATAATGTGAATTAAGTATCTATCTATCTATCTATCTATCTATCTATCTATCTATCTATCTATCTATCTATCTATCTATCTATCTATCTATCTATCTATCTATCTATCTATCTATCTCCAGTACGTTCAGATGCAAAGCAGGGGCCAACCCTAGACAGTGTGCTTCCTCAGACAGACACCCAGCCTCACTCATGCTGTGACCAATTAGAGTCACCAGTAAACTTAGCACATGTTTCTTAGGGATGTGCGAGAACATGGATACACCAAACAGAAAATGAACAGACACTCAATTTGAATCGGAGTGGTTACATGGCAGCAATAACCATTGTGCTACAGAACAGTATGTCACCATCCTCATTCACTATATAATGTTAATATTTTTTTAAAAACTTACAAATCACAGGTTCATGAACTAAAACAGGAGAAAACCATCTCAAACACTGGCCAATGTGGTATATCACAAGTAAAATCATGACTAGATAATCCAACATAATGCATTTTTTTGACACAGGGGACCTTCTAGAGATTTGGGTTGAACTGAAGTGAAATATCACCTTATGAAGTATAAAAAAAAGATCCTGTCAGCTACTGTACATATTTAGGAAAACTATCAAAATTAATGGAAAAGATATGGATTTGTTTGTTATAATCCACAACAGGATAAAGGGATCATAAATGCCTTGTGACCCTTTACTTGCTCTTTATGTCTTTATATCACAAGCCCTCTAGGCATGCATACAGCTGCTTAACCTTTAGAACAAAAAGGACCTTGCTTAGTTTTGTTCCAGCTTCTTCATTGAACAGAAGTAAATTTTACATTAGATTTTAATTTTTTTTAATAAATGGTAAGTTAATGTTTGCAACTGCCCTATTTTGCACATACCTATACATCACCGCTGCTCTGCCTAAGAAGTTAATAATGAAAAAAAATGTTTTATGAATCAATGATTTTCTGCAGATTATGCTTGAAATGTGTTAAAGAAACCTTGATTAAAACAGTTGATTCAGTTTAAAAGTGCTAATATCTGTTTATCTATACATTTAATCAACTCGCTGTCTCCATTGCAGTCTGTCAGGAAGCTGGGGTCTATGATGGTTGCATTTGCCTCACAGTAGACCCCACCCCTGGAATGGAACACCAGTATGTCAGAGTGCTCACGGTCACGCTTACTCATACCAGCCCCACTGACATCTGTATCTTTGGGATGTGGAAGGAAACAGGAGGTGTTAATGTGACATTTAATAATGTAAACACAAGGAAAAGCATTCAAAGTCAAGATTAACTGTAAATACCAATGCAGTAAATGCATATGTGGGCAGTATGAGGACACAGTGACTAGTGCTGCATCACTGCATACTGTGTATTGAGCCCAAGGTCTGAAGGCAGGCCTGAGCACTCTGTCTGTCTGATGTCTGCATATTCATGTGGTGTGATTTTTGCCTGAGTACTCCAGTGTTCCTCCCAAATGTCAAAGAGATGCCTGTTAGGTGAATGTACCCTGTGATGGACTGATAGATAGATAGATAGATAGATACTTTATTAATCCCAAGGGGAAATTCACATAATCCAGCAGCAGTATACTGATACAAAGAAACACTATTAAATTAAATAGTAATAAAAATGAAAAGAATTAAAATAAAATTAATGTTCACATTTACTCCCCCGGGTGGACTGGTGTCCCATTGTGGTTTGATTCTATGCTATCTGTCAGCATAGGCTTCATTCGCCTCTCCCCTGAACTGGGTTTAGCAGCTGTGTTTATGCATACACCATTTGGTCTATTAAACCATCAAGTAGAAAGATAAATGTTACTAAACGCACCCAAAAATTTAAAAATGGAAAACAAATGTGAGCATTATTTTCAATAGTAGGTTCTAGGCAAGCAGTAATAAGATGAGAGATTTTGGTAAACCTGTGTGCATTGCATGGAGTGTTTTGCATTATTCATTTAATTTATAGATTTCTGCATTATTAATAACAAAAGCAAGAGAAGCACTTTTGATGTAGACACTTTGTCGACCAGACTACATAATTGTTACTGCTTTACCCTGCACCAGCAATAAAGTCACGGTGTAAATGCTCTTTAAACAATGTATACAACCTTTGGAGTGCTTGTTTTGTTTCTTTTGTGCTGAGATGCGGTCGATGAACTTATTTCTTTATAGTAAGCCGCTTCCATTAATACTGTTGAGCTGCCCTTCTCACAGAGTTTATCAAAGAAATTTGTGTTAACTTTAAAAATATAGCATACCATGTTTCATTTTCACCTGCACACTGAAATTAAAATACATTTTATTCCTGTTAGATAGTAATATACTGATTCACATTTGACTAGATCTGACACAATTTTCTAATAAAATGCAAGTCTTACTGTAATTTACTAAAGTAGTAACGGTTCAGTCTTCATTTGACGTGTGATGAATAATAAATCTCTTCAAAACTGCTTCACAGTGTAACCTCTAGAGGTTATCCAACCAACTAAAACACAGAAAAGTATTCATAATTTGCATTTCCTGGGAAATGGTTTTTGTTTTGCTGTAACATTAATAAAGTAACCTGGTCTTATGCCTTAAGTAAAATCAAAATATTTCTTAGTGTAATCTGGGGCATTCTTTCTGTTCATTGTATGGTTTTTCCTTAATGTACGCAACATTTTGGAATACATAGATTACCCTTTATGGACAGGCTTTTTAAGGTTTACCATATCGTTAAACACTGTGGAAGCAGTGAAAGCTGTCTAGCAGGGTACAGTTAAAGATTGAACAAAAGACACTCTAACTGAAGTAAAATTTCTGGTGAAGCAATAATACTGAAATGAGAAGAACGAAGCGCCAGATAGTTGAACCAAAAAGTGCAGCATCCATTCAGTCATCCATTCTTGCAGAGTCCGGGACAAAAATGGAACCAAGTAACTGTGAAAAGCAATGCAAACCACTGTGCCACTATGCCACCACAGACCACAGCGTCTGACCAGAAATCTCTCCAAGTGGTGACACATTGTTGAAGTCTCTTATGTGGCTGAACATCAAGTCAGCTGAAGTTTCTAGGTTAATGATAGCATTTGCAATTTGAGTTACTTATTGTTTTATCTTGGTAGAGTAATATATGTATTGATCTACTTTCCCCTATTGTATTATTAAATATGTAGCCTTAGAATACCTAATCTCACAGACTTACCACTGTATATAACTTATCCCCACCTTCCCTTCTATATCTATAACCTCAGGCAATTAGATGTAGTAAAAAGACAAGCAGGAGTTAAGTTACACATAAAATAATGTATTAATACATGCAAAGTACATTTGAATATTGGCAACCATACAACCTGATAAAATGGTGATGTGTAATTCAGGTGGCACACAGACTTGTAGTTACTTAAAATGTCTCTAGTTAAGGCATCGTTGGTGCTCAGCTTTCAGCCACATGTCTGTTCAATATGGCTGCTGAGCTGTGCTCTTCATTGTGTTGTCTTCATCCTCACAGGTTAGCAAGAGAGATGCTTCTTTCATCATATGTTGGTGAGAGAGAGAATGTGGTTGAGCAAGTACATTTATAGATGTTCTCTCCAATTCCTAGAACCAATAGGACATCATGGTACTTAAAGGCCTCTGAGACAAGCCAATTCCAAACAGCCATATCTCAGACCAATGGGAGAAATAGTACATTTAACACCTCAACCCCCAAGACCATATGTTAAGCTAACCTGGCTTTGTGTGGGGGATCAAACTGGTTTAAGACACATCCCCCCAAATCCTGTCATAAAATTACAAAGAGACAGTCGTAAAAAGGGGGATGGGGGAAGGCAAACATGAATACCTCTAAATTACATTGGTTTGCCTAAATTATAAATAAAGACATACAAAACATTTATCAAGTTATATGCAAAATCTCCCATCACAACACTCCACCCGATGAATGTTTTGTACAATGTCTTTATAAACAATGTCTTTAAATTGTTTAAAGAGTCTGATGCATAACTTGTGCATTGATTGGCAGTATTTGCTCTCCCAGTGTTCAAAGTTGTCCGTGACCATTTGTCCATTACATATCTTCTTTATTTCAAAGACAAGCTGAAGAACTTGGAAGCGCTCCCAATGACTTGTATCTGCTCCATCTTGCGTCAACTCTTTCTGCAGTCTTCATATGTCATCAAATCTGGTGGTTCAAAATGAGACAAGTCCACACCTTCCACTAAACTAGCCCACTACAATTTAGTCTATTGTGTGAATTTTTAATCTGTACTTGTTTTGTGTCTAACTGCTAATTAGACCCCTGTCCCAAACTATCTGTTTAAGCATATGCAGCTGTACAATTAACATCAAAATTTGAAAGGTAACATGCCACAGGTGCCAGTACAACCACTTCTGCCCAAGTGAGCACATGTGCCACTACATAAACTGTTCACAAACCAACATTTGTGGCCCCTCTGCACACATTTGGGGTTGACTTAGTTGCCTCTTGTGCTTTCCTACCCATGGTGCAACTCTTGACTGCCATCAGCCTTTACCAGTATAGGCTGGCATCACCACCATGAGACATCAAAGCTTTGCAACTCTCATCATTCCCCCCGTAGGCCACCCCTAGAGTTGTTTGCTCACCATATGCATACTCATTGTGCTAAACACCTCAGTTCAGAATTGGCCCACTGGTCCTGTGCCTGCACCATAGCCGACAATCTCAGCAGGGCTTCCATATTTTCCCAATTAGACTATATCTAAACATCGGAGCCCATATGACTTGCAAATGTACCAGCTGCACCTGCTTTCCTGAAAAGTTCACCAATTTGCTCAGTATACCTTTTCTTATATTAATTATCCCTCTTAATTAATTAATACCCAGAATGTATACTTTATGAGCCCAAAATGAATCCCTTATTTTGGCATTCCTAACTGGTTTGTTCAGTTTCCACCCCTTGGAATATAAATTTGCTGCAGTAATGAACAAACCTTTCCTTTTAAACTATAGCTATTGTGACTAGCCTTATTATTGCATGACTTGTGGACTTGTTACTCACTTAAACCCCAGTAAGTGTCTTTTTCTTGCTGTCTCTTCAGTTCTTCTTCATGTCTTTGTCTTTGCTTGTTGACTTTGTCTTTTCCTCTTTCTTTTCTTCATTCTGCTATGTAGGCGGGTCTGCAAAATGGAAGGTGACAAAGCAGTTTCTGTCCATCTCATTTTCTTGGCTGTTGACCTGGTGCCAAAACTCAAACTTTGCTTCCAGGCATTCATTGGAACAGCTTGGCACTAGTGCCACGCCACTCCAATGTGCCAATGGTAACCCGATCTCCTGCATGGATTTTACTCTGCTAATTGCCTTCACTATTTATTACCTGCACCAAACCAAAGTCCATAAAAACCTTACTATAGAAGTAGCACTATTGCAAAAGGCCAGAAAATTGAAACAGAAATAACTGTTTTCCATTTCCTGTCTTCCTGTGCTACCCTTCTATTTTTTTTTTCATTGCCCGTGTGTCCTTTTTTTATTGTATGGTAACTGCTACCTGAAAGTGTGGGCTGAAGCCTCTCCAGAACCCAAGTTCTAAATCCAGCATTTCTGCTAAAACTGACCTGTGTTCTTTACTAAAGACCAGCTCACTTTTCTCCATTTTATTGCATGGAGAGTCATAGGCTGTCTTTTGAACAACTGGTCAGTCAGGTTTCGAATTACTGAACCTAAGTGTGTGTGCTTTTTAATTACTGCTGGCCCTAGCACAGCTGTTAGGACCTTCACACCCCTGTGCATTCCTGACTTGCTAGCTGAGCTTCCTGCTGCACCATCCCCCATCCTTTGTTCTTTGGCTTGTCCTGTTTCATTCAAACCAACTCCTAAACTGGTGCACTTTCTTTCCAACTCAGCCATTCTTGCACTAGCACATTCAGACCTTTCACACACAAGCACTTGAATTCCTTTCATTTCCATTGTTCTTTGTTTTAATTCCACACTTTCTTTACTCAGTATCAATATGCCAATATCCAGTTCATGCCCTCTAGTCAACAATTGCCATTCACACTCACCAGCTCCTCTGCCTTCTATCTGATCTCTTTGTCCTAAATCAAATTTCAGTGCAGCACTGGTTACCTTTCCTAACAGTGGTGAAATATCTATCGGTGTAGCATGCTCTTTAAATACTGGACAGACCTCAGAATTACTTGGAGATTGTGGTGCAGTGGAGAATAAAGGAAGAAAACACCCTTGCTGTTTTTCCTTCCTTTCATCTCTCTCCTTTTCCTCACACTCACATTCCCACTCTTTATCTGAGCACACATCTGTCTCATGTAAGTCACCCACCCATGTTTTAGGGTTCCAGTCCGATCTGGTTACTGTTGCCCTAACTTTTACCATGGGTGGTTTTCTCTTTGTTTCCACTTCTTTTCTGCTTTCCACTTTCAGCAGTGGGTGTTCTACATGCTAACACTTCACAATTATCACACCAACTGTTACATCTTTCAAAACTCTCACTCAACATTCCATAACTTTCACTTTCATTCACTTTGCTATTTTCTTCCTTATCATGATCTTCCTTATTACCAATAATACAAGCTAGTAAACCTCTTATAACAGCAGCTGTCTTCTTTAAACCTGATCTCTGTTTTCTTGCTTTTAATCCTTCCAGCCCCTTCCATTTTGTGGCACACTCAGCTCAGCTTCTGCTTTCTCTACCTGAACTACAGGTTTCCTAGCTTTAGCCTGCTTCCCTCTGCCACTCCACTGGAAGATGGCTGACTTTAAAATGAACTTAGGCATTTCTAAGTCTACAATTTTCTCTAATACAATTTGCCAAATTCGTTATGGGTTGGCCTACTTTTGCCCCTGTAAGCAAACATACACATACATACACAAAGATTCTAAACGAATAAGTACCGTATGAATGACGAATGCATGTCCCATCACTCCCTAGCACTTTAACCACTTAAATGCCGTATGAATGACGCATGCATCTTTCACCACTCCCTAGCACTTTAATTAGGGACTCACTACACCAGTACTAACAAACATGCGGGTGTCCTTGTGACACACATGAAGTCTCTACACTTTGTTGGTTATAATCCATTCAGCAACCAAACAATGTTTTACTTCCACTGCATTTGTACACTGGGTGCCCTAAAATTCACATACTTAAACACATACATCAAATCAGTATTTGCAAACAGGGTGCAAAACTTGGTTACCCCAAAATCCTGCCGACTACGCCAATTGTTTTATCTTGGTAGAGTAATATATGTATTGCTCTACTTTCCCCTATTGTATTATTAATATGTAGCCTTAGAATGCCTAATCTCACAGACTTACCACTGTATATAACTTATCCCCACCTTCCCTTCTATATCTATAACCTCAGGCAATTAGATGTAGTAAAAAGACAAGCAGGAGTTAAGTTACACATAAAATAATGTATTAATGATAATATTCATAAATAATAACAAAATGCAAAGTACATTTGAATATTGGCAACCATACAACCTGATAAAATGGTGATGTGTAATTCAGGTGGCACACAGACTTGCAGTTACTTAAAATGTCTCTAGTTAAGGCATCGTTGGTGCTCAGCTTTCAGCCACATGTCTGTTCAATATGGCTGCTGAGCTGTGCTCTTCATTGTGTTGTCTTCATCCTCACAGGTTAGCAAGAGAGATGCTTCTTCATCATATGTTGGTGAGAGAGAGAATGTGGTTGAGCAAGTACATTTATAGATGTTCTCTCCAATTCCTAGAACCAATAGGACATCATGGTACTTAAAGGTCTCTGAGACAAGCCAATTCCAAACAGCCATATCTCAGACCAGTGGGAGCAATAGTACATTTAACACCTGCAACAATCCCCCCAAGACCCCCCCACCCCAAGACCATATGTTAAGCTAACCTGGCTTTGTGTGGGGGATCAAACTGGTTTAAGACACATCCCCCAAATCCTGTCATAAAATTACAAAGAGACAGTCGTAAAAAGGGGGATGGGGGAAGGCAAACATGAATACCTCTAAATTACATTGGTTTGACTAAATTATAAATAAAGACATACAAAACATTTATCAAGTTATATGTAAAATCTCCCATCACAACACTTATGAATCCTGTTATTTACATTTTGGGCCACCAAACACAAGGTCACCTTTGATGATCTTGAGTGGCAATAGTTACATAAGAAGATTGTGTTTAAATTAAGTGGGGGCTGCTTTTTATGCTTACATGGGAAATATGATAATGTAGTTAAGGTGATGGATTGGAAACCACACAGTATGAAGCAGTTGCCAGCAGTACTGGGCCACTTAACCTGCCTTTGGTCAAGTTGTTTATGTGAATACGTAGTGTCTTCTCTATATCGTTGTGTTGCACTGTAAAAGTAAAATTTGTTGAGAATGTTTCCACCTGTTCTTCTCTATCTCTCAAATATTCATACAGTATATTTATATATAGAGTATATACTGTATTCATATTTAGAGAGTAATTGTACAGTAGATGTTTATGCACTTTAGGAGATATACAAAGCCACCTGCATGAGCACACACGGTCACATTTTTGGGCTGGAAGTTATATTGAATATAAATAGTTTGACACCTGAATCCTGAATGCCCTCATACTCTAACCAAGTGACTTGCCCACATATCATATTGATCATATAATATAATATAATATATATATATATATATAATATAATATAAAAATAAAAAATAACCAATTCACAGTCACGATGGGGTACATGATAATATTTACTGAAGCCAACAGTTACACTGACCAAGAATGGTTCGGAATTGCTTAGAGAAATGCAGGATATGAGCCATTACTCCTTTTATGGTAATACTTTTCCTAGTCACGGATCAAAAGCACTACAACCAAATAAGAGCACCATTACTTTCTAAAGGCAAGCTCTTTGTCTTGCATAGCTACACTAGTGTCATTTTGACTGCTATGTGCTGCTTAGTTTAATTTTAAGTCAGCTATGTCTGATTATCTGGTTTAAAACCTTTCCAGCTGAAACTACTTGTTTTTTTCCCCAAGAATACTCAGACATGTAATTATCTTAACCTTACATTTGGTAGTAATGTCGTTTTTCTTTGAGTTGCCTATCTTGCTCAGTGTTTTAAATACTTTTAAACATATCTTCATTGTTTCCTCTGTCCAGTCATTTTGTAACCCATTTAATCCGATTAAAAGTCTTGGAGTGTTGGGCGAGAGCCAATTCATCTGGAGGAAAGCAGGGACTAACCTTATAGAGAGCAGCAGTCTGTTGTAGGGCATACTCACACACTCGCACCTGGCCAGTTTAAAGTTGCCAGCCAGACTGATGGCATGTCTTTGGACAGTTCTGCAATATGAGAAGACCATGTTTACCCTACCAGGATTTAAATATGAGGCTTAGATGCTGCAGATGTTCTATCAGACGGTTGTGGCGAGTGCCCTCTTCTACGCAGTGGTGTGCTGGGGAGGCAGCATAAAGAAGAGGGACGCCTCATGCCTGGACAAACTGGTGAGGAATGCAGACTCTATTGTAGGCACGGAGCTGGACAGTCGGACATCCGTGGCAGAGCGACAGGCGTTGAGCAGGCTCCTGTCAATAATGGAAAATCCACTGAACAGGTTCATCTCCAGACAGAGGAGCAGCTTCAGCGACAGACAGACTGCTGTCACCGTCCTGCTCCACTGACAGACTGAGGAGACCCCACACTATGCGACTCTTCAAGTCTACCTGGGGGGGGTAAACGTTAATATTATACAAAATTATTGTCTGTCTGTTATACCTTCATTGTTATCACTCTTTAATATTGTTCTTTGTAAGTATGTTGCTGCTGGAGTATGTGAATTTCTCCTTGGGATTAATAAAGTATCTATCTAGGCATGCTGCCTTTACCCTGAACTTCTTAGCCCTTAGGTAGCAGCTGTACTTGTGTTCCCTTACCAGAGCATGCCTGTAAGTAGTAAAGTGTGGTGCAGTTAGTTCATGGCAGTTTTAATATAACATGCATTTATGTTAGCAACACATTATAGTTGTTAATCTAAATAAATAAAATCATAAGCTGTTTGCATATATGTTTGTTTATTCGCCAATCATGCAATAAAGCCTAAAAACTCAGACCATATGTTGTATCAGGGAGTGGGATTATAATGGGAGGGGGCAACCCAAAAATTAGTGTCAATGCGGGAACTAGAATTTCTGCTAGGGAGCAGGAGTGTGCTGGGGCTGATGGGGGGACACCTTCCACATGTGTGATCTCGCCCAAGACGTCGGGTATGTACAGCATTTTTTTCTCAACTTATATGGCTAAAAATTTTATTGTCTCACTAAATTACAGCATTTGTCTAAGAGTATGTCTTTTTGTCTCCTTTTTTGGTTGTGTTTAGTGGTGTTGAATTTCCAAAAGACAGTTTTTCCCTGTTAATTTAGGCTAATTGCCTATATGTTCATTCAATAACCATTACTTAAATAAAGAAGTTAGTAAAAAGTTTACTTTTCCTTTTTTTGTTGACGCCATATTAAAATAGCTGTATATATTAATCACTCCACCAGATATTTACTGCACTCTCCAAATTGTACAGTTAGATTTGGTAAATTTTTGTATGTTACTTGGTAACTTAGCAATGAGACTTGAACCTTCCTCACTGGAGGTTTCAGGTTCAGCTTCTCACTTACCATGTGATAGGTTCCATACTTTAATCCAAATGAAAGCTGTCAGGATTGCCAGCTCTTATTCTGAGAGTTCTTATGCCCAATCCCCCAACCCCTCAAATTCTGTTTGCAATAGGATGGTTGTTCCTAAATTGCTAGAGGGTTTCCTACAACTATATTTGTGCCAGCCAACACTGCTCACAAACTGCCTCTGCCTGACCAAGTAATTGCATCAACAATTAAAATCTCTCTATTATAAAAGGAAATCCTGAGACGAGACTTTTTGAAGGAGATAATTTCATGTTCTACGAGACAAGACTTTGGCCATGAGATTTTTTCAAGTCCCGCTCTCCTCTCAACCATTTACAGTTCATGGCTCACGCCCGTGGTCCTCTCACGTCTCATTTGTGTGAATGCTTTTTCCAGACACAGTTCCTGCACTTTCATCTCTTATAAATGTTTACGTTTTCCTCACTTTAACTTTCCAATAAAAGAAGAGTTATTATGTACAAATCTTATAGAAGAACTTCATTCTGAAGGGTTATCAACAGAAGAAATTAGTACACGGGCAATCCTACCACTGAGAAACAATGAAGTCAAACGAATTTATGCGAAAATTGTCAATCGGTTACATGGCAAATTGCTTAAATGCGTATAAATAGACTATGCTGAAACAGTTTGTGGTGATGGGGTGGAAGATGAAAACATCAACTTACAATATCGGGAAGAATATCTTTAAGCGTTAACACATTGTCCGGTCTTCCACCATCCAAATTACTGTTGAAAGAAGGATGTATTCAAGAAAGATAATGTAGTACATTTCTCCCGGATAAAATTAGACACCAAAGGAGATCTTGATATGCCATTCGTATTAAAACGTTTACAGTTTCCCTTTAAAATAGATTTTTCAAAGACAATTAACAAATCACAGAGACAAACATTCGAAAAAGTCGGTTTATTTATTCGAGAGAAAGAAATGAAATTCAATCACGGGCAGTTACACGTTGCGTTGTCACGATGTAACTCCAAACACAGAATCAAAGTTCAATGCAATATTGACAAAAAGTTAATTCAAAAAATTGTTTTTACTGAAGTTTTACAGTAAAAGTGTAAGTTTAAAAAGTATTTGCATGTTAATTTCAAATCCAAAGAGAATGAAATCGTATAACGCAACAAATAACTCTAATGCAACATGAAATATAATTTACTTTCAAATTATTACATTTTACTATTTTTTACTGTGGTTAATTACTCGCTGTAATGTAAAATAGTTAGTTCTATTATGCATATGTAACAATTCCCATGAAAATAACAATCTGTTTAAATTGTACATCCATATCCCCATACGCAAGTGGCTGAACTGCAAAGAGGCTAGCGTGTAGCGTGTAGCCCCCCTAGTCTTTATTAAAATATTGTTCTCCTTGTTGGTATTAAGTAGGTGTTCTGAGGCTAGAAATACCAGAATCGGTGGCAACATAAGTTGTTCAAAATATATTATGCAAGATTGATAGATTCCTTACTTGAGTCCTATCCAGTGTATAGTAAATGAGTACTTTTATTCATATCACAGATTCACAAATAACTATGGTAATCTGAAATTATCCATTTCAACAGAGTTCCTGTTAATCTTTAAAATGACAGCTTATAGTAATAGCTTTGAATTATTGATGAACCGAGTTGCAATAGATGTGCAAGATTAAGACTAATGAATAATCAATATATTGCTGTGATCTAATTGTGTTTTGACCTGTTCATATCTTACTATAAGAATCAAAGCATAAGATATAATATTTTAGCAGTCAGGATGCTGGACACTACACATAATAAAAAGACACAGGCTAATAGTGGCAGGGATTGTTCATCCAGTAGCACAGGTAGGATCATGCTAGTCACCTAAAGAGCAAGTACACTCGTTTTAAAGGTGAGGGCCTATCTGTCTGCTTATAGCCAACAGAGAGTTAAAAATGGATAGATTTATATCATGAATTACTTGTAAAATACTCGTGTGGTCCTTCTGAAGATTACAAGAACAGGGACTGGACAATAAACATAAAGCTGAACCTGAACGTCATATCCTGAGCAAATCTGAAGCTCATTGCTTCCAGCTCAAATAGGGAGGGCAGTCGCCACCAAGCACTTAGTGTGTTTTCAAAGCATCACTCCCGTTTTTCCTGTAAAATGTGGAAGAAGGAAAGATCATTTGCATTTGTACATGAAGTGGCAGGTAAACAAGAAATTTTGCCAAGTCACATATTGTAAATATTATGTTTTTGGTTTTGTTTGCTGGCATGGTTGACCTTGGCACACTTTCTTTGTAAAGCTTTGTATCTAGGGTAAATTGATGACTTTAAATTGATTGTGAACATGCGTGTGGCCTGTAATGGACTGGTATTACACGTATATAAACTACTGGTCAAAGGTTTTAGGACACCTCCATTTTCCCCCTTTTTTGTAATTTAAGCAGTTCAAGTACAGATAAAAACCTGAAATGGTACAAAGGTAAGTGGTAAACTGGCAGAGGTTTAAAAAAACAGTCTAGGTTACCATAAACTGAAAAAATAATGTAATTTTCAGAGTTCTGTAAAAAGAGTTTTTTCAGGGAACAAGTAATAGGTTAACAACTTACAGATTTCCTGCAGCAATTGAAGTTACAGTAATTAAGCTTTGAAAGTGGATGCAAACGTGTGTAATTTGTGTTTAGCTGAATTAGTGGTCCTTTTTCACTTTGCACTTAGCACTTTGTGCTACATTCTTTTGTATGAAAATATGCTATATAAATAAATGTTGTTGTTGTTGTTTTTCAACATTTTATGGCAAAAAAGATGTGTGATGGGTTACTGGTTTTCCCAAGGACACCATATGAAGGCACTGTCCAATTAGAATGAGTATTTGGGAGTGTTAGGGTGTCAGTGTCTGTGTGGCAGGTGGCATCTACACAGCCAGCACCATTCGGAGCCCCCTAACCGCCTGGCATCAACTGCACAGAGACACACATTTCAAGAAAACATTGTGATAATTTTTCAGATGTGTTTTGACAATTTAGAGTGGACTTCATGTTACTAATCTATTGTTAGTTTTAACCTATCCCCATGTTGCTCTTTTCTGATGTATCATTTCCAGCTTGCAGAAAATAAATCCTGATTTTCCTTTTAATATATAATATAATAAATGTTTTAATCACAAAAACTCAATAAAGAAGGTAGTGAGGATCAGAAAAAATGAAGGCAACAGAAGCCAAAGTGAATAATGAGACAATCGTAGAAATGTTGAAATGCAAATCTAAAAGTTTAAAGACGTTATAATTGACTAAAGACCTGTATAACTTAATTGTCCATCGAGTCACTGAGATCAGGAAAGATTAAATGGATAAAAAAAACATTCTGGCTAGGACTTCAAATAAAGGCAAATATTCTTTTTTGATTACTGAAAATCAATTCGGGCACAAAACAGAAATAAGCACAGGAAGATTATTCCGTTTTCCCCGTATTAACTTCTTTTCAATTTTTCAGTGGCTGTTACATTAACATTCCCCTGTGCACACAATTCAACTTCTTAAGCATTGCATTTCTCCAGATGCTACACTGAGGATCATATTGCAGCTCCCAAAGGAAAATAAGACAGCTTGCCTGGTAAGTTGAAATCACTTTTCTTTTAGGGCATTATTGATGGTTTTAAAGGATACCAGAGCTGCTCAGTCGCTGCTTTGTTTTCCCCTGTTCACAAAAATTCATACATCTATCCATTTACTATACTTTTGCACTGGTCATGGCAGCACAGACTGCTTTTTGAAATAAGAAAAAAAAATTGTGTATACAGTATTGTATTGTTGAAAGGACGTGGTCAGCACAAATTTTAAACTGGTTCCGTACTTATCTGGACCTTAAAGGGTTTATTTGCTCAGTAATACACTGCATCACATTAGAATAAACATCAGTAAACAGTCAGTCATTCTCGAACCTGCTATATGCTAACACAGGGTCACGGGGGTCTGCTGGAGCCAATCCCAGCCAACACAGGGCGCAAGGCAGGAACAAATCCTTGGGCAGGGCGCCAGCCCACCGCAGCACCAGTAAACAGTGATGTACTAAAAGGTAGCTAGAATGGTTTCTATTTGCCAAACACTTATTTTTATCTTTTGGAAGTGCTAGAACAAACGCAGTTTTGGATTCCAGACCTCACCTCAAGTATTCTGAGCCATTCCATATATTTGATTAATTCCACAGTCAGCACATCAAAATAATGGGACAAAGATTAACCAAACCTGCGGTGCTAGTGGTGCAATTTAATAAGTAAATGGGTGAATTGGATGGTAACCACAAATGCTTGGGTGACTTATGGAGAATTTTTGAAATGGCCAAGTTTTATATCTCAACAATGCTATGGTTGTTGAAAGATTTTTCAAGATCTGATGTTGATCAAACTATCAAAAAAATTGTAAAGAAACTGGGAAAACTGAAAACAGAAACCGCAAGGGAAGATCCATAAGGTGCCTGGATATGATTAACAGTACTTAAAGCTCACTTCCTTTGGGGATATAAAGACATCCAGTGGAGTGTGTCCTCTGTATTTGACATATGACACCAAAATACACACTTCAAACATAAGTCATAAAAGAAATGGTGTTCTAGGTTGTGTTGCAGCTAGGATTCTAATTTTGAAGGAAGGCAACGAGAGATTACAGTACATGAAAGACCAATGAAGCACACCGTAACAACAAGTGGTAGAAAGTCTTAATGAACTGTGAGTCCAAATGTGAAATATTTGATTCACAAAGATATTAGTCTGTCCAGTGTGTAGCTTTTTGTAAAGTATGTTTGTGACTCGGTCATGGTCCTGGGGTGCATTTCAGCCAATGATAATAGGGTATCTGGTAAAAATGAAGGAAATGATGACTGCTGGGAAATATGAACAGATGTTGATTCATCATGTCATAAATTGATGAAAATAACTTCCTGCTAAAAACTTAAATCTTTGGGCACAGTAATGACCCCAAACAAACTGTTAAAATTGGATTCAAAGACTGTAGATGGAACACTCATTCATTCAGGTGATTTTGAGTTTCTGAATTGAAGACCTGCCTTTCTCCTCATTTCATTGGTCAAGAGCCCTGCCTTCAGTTCAAAAGTTGAAATTTGCTTGAATGCACTTCATTTTCATACAATAGTTTATTTTCCACAGAAGTATTTATTTAACAGTATTTTAGCAAAAAATGCACATGTTTTGGATGTTGTGGACATTTATTTGAATAACTAACCATGTGGATTATTTAACCTGAGTAAATTGAATTTTTTCATGTATGTGTTGATATTGTTTGCTGCTGTTTGGCATTGCCCCCCACCGATCCTCTTTGAATCCCATTATGTCAAGTTTATCTCTGTGCTCCATGAAAATATGAGATTAAAATTTTTTCTTATCTATCGTTATAAATAGCACAGGCTAAGTAAAACATAAAAGAATCAATTATTTTTTGAATGGAGTATTCTTTTAAATATCTAAATTCTATTAATGCGAGAGAGATTCAGGTTAGTTATTTTTGTCATGATGATGAAGTGTTGCAAGACATATATAGTACAGGATGACTGATGGTTGTACCCATGAATATTTTGTGTCATCTTAAAATAATAATCTTTTTAGTGTGAACAGCATGATGTAAACTGTACAGCTGAGGTAGCCTAATTGTAACTGGTACCTCCTAAAAGGGTATATAAGGTTAATAAGTATTGGCTGAGAAAACTACAATTGATCTTTTCCTCTTTGCTAGTTGTCGGGGCTGAAGAGTAGCAATGTGCCATCTTGTTGTGCATACAGTTTAATTCTTAAGCCATGTAAAGTATTATCACAGTCAGTTCACCTGACAGCATAGCTTTCAATCGAAGCAGTAAGAGTGGATGTGAAAAGGTATGTAAAATAAGTGGTTTTGTTGGGGAAAAAAATGAAATGAGCCACTCAGACTGACAAGGTTCACATACCCACAATGATTTATTACTTTGCACTCGGTGTTGTTGAATTGGTGATGTCCCTGAATTTAATTAAAGGGGATTGAGAACATTGTGTAATGTTGGGTCTGTGGTGCTTGAGCTCAACCCTTTGTTCATCCCTGCCCTTGTGTGTGTTGTGTATTTTATGTTGATATTTTTTTGTGTTTATGTGATGATTAATGCAGTTCTTAATGCTGCTGCCCCATAGATCTTGTGCCCGGTTGTTACTTGTATTGAAATTTCACATTTACCCTTAGTCTGCATGGGTTATTCTCTGGCTTTCCTCCTGCCTCCCAGAGATGTGACTGTTCTAAACGATCCTGCATGGGTCCAGTGATGAATATCGACCCTGTCAAGGGTAGGATTGCCAGATTAGAAAATTAGAAATACAGGATCTTCAATACTGAAAGTGCAAGTACATACACCACAGTTTGCTTCAAAACAGCTTCTGCCTTGTTTGATAAATGTCCATTCGCTGGAATATTCATCACAAAATTTACACTTACGTTTTGGCATCTTGGGATGGATGGATGGATTAGTTTTTATGTTAGAATAAAAGTGGTCCATGGCAAGTAGTAACAACACACTTTGTTGACAGTCACTGTATGTTGCCTTGCTGATCCAGAACTGCACAGCAACGCGGCTGGAGAGCAAATCGGTAAGAGTGTCGCTGTCCTCAGCCAGCCATAGCAACTGAACAGGCAGCAAACACTCGTTTCCTTGTTACATTTGGGTTATTTTCATCAAGAGAATCTGAGAAAAGAAAGTACAATTACTTATAAAGTTACAACTGAGTACTGTAAGAAGGTAGTACAAATATATTTTTATTACAAAATTTAAAAATGAGCTAAATATGAAACATTTGGGTGTCCCTGAAAGGTCAGTACGGGACAGGGGACAAAATGATCAAATATGGGACATGTCCCGTATATAAGGGACGTTTGGCAACCCTAGTCTAAAGTTGGTTCCTACCTTGTGCCCACTTTGTCTGGAGTGTGGGCCCTGAGTTGATTTAATTGTGTTGGAGAATGTAAAAGTTTGTATTTCTGTGACTGTAATTCCCCCTTTCATATAATTTAAAGTTTTTAGAGGGTTTTTTTTTTTTACTTGTCTGTAAGGGGTGGAGGAGGTGGAGACACACTTGACTATAGAAACCACTAGTTATTATCAGAAAACTACATTGTGTATGTCTCATTGTGGTTTTGGTGATGACGCCCAAGAGTGTAGAGTGTGGAGTCAGCCATTTCCTCCAGCTTTTTTCTACTTCCCATCCTTCCGTTCCAGAATAATTATAACAAGTTATGTGCCATTAAGGATGGCTGAGCTGCTTTGGGAAAAGAAAATACAACCAGTTGGTGTTGTGCTTTAAAATCAGAGCAAAATTTGGCTTACGGTTTCTCCTTTTTTTAGTGTATGTTCATGCTTCAGGAATACTTTTAGATGCGTAATGCTGTTGGAAATAAGAATGGATCCCTGCCTGCATCTCTGCTTGTGTACCTAGACATATGCATGAAGCATGACTTCCAGACTGGGAAGTGATTTCACACAGAGCTGCCCAACGAGGGGTCCATTGAATATGCTGCCAGAAGAGTGAACCAAAGCAAACCTGAACACTGAGCACATAAGCTAGATAAGTGGGAAACCACAGAGTTTGCAAAGGAAAATGAAGGATGCAAAGAGCACTCATTAATCACCCCTCACAGGATGCTTCCAGTCAATCATTGAACATAGTAATTGTTTTAAAAGGTAAGCTAATCCATATTAGGACTGAGATACCCATCTCTAATGTGGGGCCCTCTGCCTTCTGCATCAGCTTAGTGGGCTGGAGTTGCTGGGGGTGCACTTAGCAGGTCTGCTTAGGATGGAGATAGATGATCACTTGTAGTAATGGCATGAACTGTTATCAGATCTCGGGCCTCATAGGGCAGAAAAAGGGCGATTAGAGTTTTTAAAAGTGTGTATCCTGCACCTGCACATTCACACTCAAAATTTTGTTTTGTTTTGTTTATTTATTAGCCTATGTAAAATTCATTGGAACACTTAAGCAATTTGAATTATTTGAGAATGAAGGAAACTACTACTACGATAAATATGTTAATGCATTTTTTAGAAAAACGTAAAAAATGTCAGATGTCAAATTTTTTTTTGGCAAAACATCTTAAATCACGTCATGCTCTGAAAATTGATAAGATACACTAGTTGGGATGATTTCCATTGTCAAATGTTTTCCAAAAATTCTTTTGTATAGAAATCTTGCTTGAGATCCTTGAAATATTTGTACTCTGTAGGATGAGCAGTCATGTGACATGGTGGAGTAGTGTCAATTGCTGTCACCTCACTACTCTAAATATTTGGGTTCAGGTCATAGCCCAGTCACTGGATAAAGATTGCCTCCACCTACATATCCTTTCTCTTGATATTCTAGAGGGGAATTTAATGAAGAAACACTATTAGAAAATTAGTAGCCGAGTTAACCCATATGAGTTGAGTGTTCTACTTGAAGGATTTGCACCAGCAATTACTGCTGAGCTGGTACCAGTGCTCCTGAGATAAGCTGCAGATTCCTATGAATGGAAAAAGCAGAATAAGAAAATTAATGAATTTTCAGGGGCCCCCAACCCTTCTAATCCTTTTCTTAATTTAGTGCACTGTTTTTTCTGCTAATTAACTTCTTTTTAATGAATTTAATTGACTTGTTTTTTAAGATTTGTTCCCCTGAATTGCTTCATTTCTTTCCTTAAACGGCACCCAAACAGAAATAAAATGTGAAGTGAGTGAGCCAAGAGAAGACCAACTAAGTCAGGGCCTCAAACGCCAACCAATTTCCTAATTAGGCTCTGATTCTTGCTGTTAATTAACCCCCCTGTTCTTTAGTTCCATGGCTTGTAGCTGCTCTCATTATGCAATGGCATACATTTCTGAAATTGTTGAATTTCTCTTTTCTAAGAGCTCTGTTCAAATGTTTTGGGGGCCTGAGCAGTTCAGGATTCCTGACACTGTCATCTTTCTTTATTTTCATGTACTGTATGATCGACAATGTTGGTCATGTTTTGTATCTCATTATTGTTTGACTGCAAATTAAGGAAAAAGAAACAATGAAGGAGTCTGAGTCTTCAAGAGCAAGTCAAATAAAATTAATTCAAAAGAAGTTTATTGGGAGCAAAAAAAGGTCACTAATTAAGAAAAGGGCTAGAATGAAAACCTGCAGCCACTGGGCCCTCCAGGACCGGATTTGGAGACCCCTGGGATAGATCATTGTTAAATATGACATGTTAAATATGACAGTCTTCCCTCTGCTGTTGGGTGGGAAACACAAGCAACAAATGTGTACTGTAAACTCTAAGCAGTTAACCTGTCTTTATAAAGCTTTTGTCTAATGGAATGCATAACAACACAAGACGTTGTAGGCTATCAAGAGGAGAGCATTCATCCCATCATACTTTTTTGGTTATCAAATAACCAAACTGTCCCAGTATCTCATCCAGATACTTTGTAAAAATTGTCAAGGTTTTCATTTCAACTCCATTAGTCAGTTGTGCGTTCTGGGTTCCTACATTTCTTTTTATGAAGTAGTACTTCCTGGCTTCAGCCATACATGCACTTCCTCTTAATTTTTCTGTGGTGTTTCCTGAGTGTATGATTTTCTGTTTAAGTGAAAGATTTCTGATGGATCATTTTTAGCAAGAACTTCATTTTTTGAGAACTCTGAAAACTTGTATTAGGTTCACACCCAGCCTTCTCTGCTCAGAACTAAAGAGGTTTAATTCCATGATCCTCATGCAGTACATCGTGCATTTTAGCCAAGGGTTGTTCTTCACTGCATCACTGCACAGCCTCTAGTGCCACTATGACATTTTCGTAGCATGGTGACTAGGAAAACATAAAATACAATAGCATTTTAGAGTGTGAGCAGAATGTTTTTATATTTATAATAAGGCTTTTACAATATACAGTGCATCCAGAAAGTATTCACAGCACATCACTTTCTCCACATTTTGTTATGTTACAGCCTTATTCCAAAATGGATTAAATTAATTTTTTTCCTCAGAATTGTACACACAACACCCCATAATGACAATGTGAAAAAAGTTTACTTGAGGTTTTTGCAAATTTTTTAAAAATAAAAAACTCAGAAATCGCATGTACATAAGTATTCACAGCCTTTGCTCAATACTTTGTCGATGCACCTTTGGCAGCAATTACAGCCTCAAGTCTTTTTAAATATGATGCCACAAGCTTGGCACACCTATCCTTGGCCAGTTTCGCCCATTCCTCTTTGCAGCACCTCTCAAGCTCCATCAGGTTGGATGGGAAGCGTCGGTGCACAGCCATTTTAAGATCTCTCCAGAGATGTTCAATCGAATTCAAGTCTGGGCTCTGGCTGGGCCACTCAAGGACATTCACAGAGTTGTCCTGAAGCCACTCCTTTGATATCTTGGCTGTGTGTTTAGGGTCGTTGTCCTGCTGAAAGATGAACCGTCGCCCCAGTCTAAGGTCAAGAGCGCTCTGGAGCAGGTTTTCATCCAGAATGTCTCTGTACATTGCTGCAGTCATCTTTCCCTTTATCCTGACTAGTCTCCCAGTTCCTGCCGCTGAAAAACATCCCCACAGCATGATGCTTCCACCACCATGCTTCACTTTAGGGATGGTATTGGCCTGGTGATGAGCGGTGCCTGGTTTCCTCCAAACGTGACGCCTGGCATTCACACCAAAGAGTTCAATCTTTGTCTCATCAGACCAGAGAATTTTGTTTCTCATGGTCTGAGAGTCCTTCAGGTGCCTTTTGACAAACTCCAGACGGGCTGCCATGTGCCTTTTACTAAGAAGTGGCTTCCGTCTGGCCACTCTACCATACAGGCCTGATTGGTGGATTGCTGCAGAGATGGTTGTCCTTCTGGAAGGTTCTCCTCTCTCCACAGAGGACCTCTGGAGCTCTGACAGAGTGACCATCAGGTTCTTGGTCACCTCCCTGACTAAGGCTCTTCTCCTCCGATCACTCAGTTTAGATGGCCGGCCAGCTCTAGGAAGAGTCCTGGTGGTTTTGAACTTCTTCCACTTACAGATGATGGAGGCCACTGTGCTCACTGGGACCTTCAAAGCAGCAGAAAATTTTCTGTAACCTTCCCCAGATTTGTGCCTCGAGACAATCCTGTCTCGGAGGTCTACAGACAATTCCTTTGACTTCATGCTTGGTTTGTGCTCTGACATGAACTGTCAACTGTGGGATCTTCTATAGACAGGTGTGTGCCTTTCCAAATCATCTCCAGTCAACTGAATTTACAACAGGTGGACTCCAGTGAAGCTGCAGAAACATCTCAAGGATGATCAGGGGAAACAGGATGCACATGAGCTCAATTTGGAGCTTCATGGCAAAAGCTGTGAATACTTATGTACATGTGCTTTCTCAGTTTTTTATTTTTAATAAATTTGCAAAAACCTCAAGTAAACTTCATTCACGTTGTCATTATGGGGTGTTATGTGTAGAATTCTGAGGAAAAAAATGAATTTAATCAATTTTGGAATAAGGCTGTAACATAACAAAATGTGGAAAAAGTGATGTGCTGTGAATACTTTCCGGATGCACTGTAATCAAACATTTTTTGTTTAGCTGTTTACTTGCTTAACATTATGTTATGTTGAAAGTGCAGTAATTGGTTCCTCATGTGATCAAGTGGAAGGGGAAAATCAAAATAATTTTCTACTGATTTAAGGAACTGAATTAACAGGTTTTGAATACTGTAGTCAATGGAGTTACACAGACACAGGTTAAATTCCAGAAAAAGCCCTGCATGAAGCTGGATAAGTGTTATCTGACACAAGTACAGTGGTGCTTCAGAATCTCCTGCATGACAAGCAGCATAGATATGTTCAGATGGTTGATTGATTTCAGGTCTTGCACCATAATACTTTGTGACTCCATAACAAACATAGTGTTGCTTTAAAGTGTTTGTTCCTAACGTTTTTAATCTGAGGACCCAAGTAAGAAATTTGATTCCATACTGGGACCCACAAAGAGAATTATCATCATAATGGCCATGCATAGAAAAATAACACTGACTATAAAAAAAGTAAACATGAATGTTACTAAAACTGAATAAATGCCTTAGTTACTGTATATTATTGGCAGTGTAAATGCTTAGAGTAAGATTTTTGTAAAACTGGAAAAAATGTTTTTTTTATGACCAGTACAGTGCAAAATTTTATTTTTTAAACTTCATCTCCTGGATAATGGTGTCAGGGAAGAAATAAAGTTGTCAAAAAATAATTACAATAATTATGTAATAATAATCCATCCATTTTCCAACCCGCTAAATCCAAACTCAGGGTCACAGGGGGTCTGCTTGAGCCAATCCCAGCCAACACAGGGCGCAAGGCAGGAACCAATCCCGGGCAGGGTGCCAACCCACCACAGGACACACACAAACACACACACACGGGACAATTTAGAATCGTCAATCCACCTAACCTGCATGTCTTTGGACTGTGGGAGGAAACCGGAGTGCCCGGAGGAAACCCACGCAGACACAGGGAGAACATGCAAACTCCACACAGGGAGGACCCGGGAAGCGAACCCGGGTCTCCTAACTGCGAGGCAGCAGCGCTACCACTTCGCCACCGTGCTGCCCATAGTAATAATCAATGCAGTTTATTTACCTTGTCCTAAATAACATTTTCAAATGAGCTTGACAGATAACAATGCATTCTAAGTTCAGAATTTTCATAACTAAATTATTAGTGATGTTTTATTGATGTGCTGTTTGTATTTTATACTGGTGACAGGATAAATCTTTAAATAGATCATTTTGCAAACAGTCCACTCTGAAAGGTTTAGTCTTACTGACTCTCCATGTGCTGAACATCCAGGGCACCATTCTGCTATGGGTAGCCTTTCTGGTGTTTTCTGGTGTTCTTATAATTCTCAATGGTCTGATAAACACATCCTTACTTACACTTACACTATCAGTAGACTGAAGTTTATAGATCCACTTTAAAATAGTGTTATGAAAAGGAATTCTTCCTCACAGGGCATGTTAGACATAATCAAGAATCTGCTTTGCATCTCAGTTACAGATTTAAATTCAATTTGTGACGTAACAGCAAACACTTGGTAAGGGTTTGACCATTTGTCCATGGCCATTGAAAGTATGTTTAGCACTCACAGAACACCACATATACATCCACCCTAGTAACTCCTCACAAGACCCCAAAAATCTTTTATCCTTGTGCCACATTTTCATTTCAAACTAGGGCTGTGGCCTTTTCACTTGCAAGCTTAGAGCTACTGTGTCACAGATCTAGTATCTTGATTTACTGATTATATAAACTTTTCAGATTTTGTTGGTTTTGTTTTTTTTCTCTCCAGCTGCTGTGGTTTCTTTCCTTCAACATTCTCTAAACTGTACATGTTTTGTGACTGGTGCTTCCAAACTGGACTTGTTTGCACCGTTCAGGATTTCTTTCCTGCCTTGTGCCTAGTGCTGCCCAAATTGGTCAAAATGCTCCTTGATCTTGAATTTGTGGGAATGAATGCTATGTTACATTGTGGCATTTATCACAGTTGAGTAACACTCATGGATATGAGAACAATAGTTAAGGCAATATTTTAAACATTTGTGTGTTCTAAGTTAATTACATCCTTAAATAAAAAGTGTGTTTTTGGATATAGTACTGAAAGCAAGGGTCACCTTAACGAAGGCTTGCTGTGAGCACTTTTAGAAATTCCCTGTCACTGTGTTTTTTTTTTTTTAGTTTTTACTATAGGTGATCATATTGAAGAGTAATCTCAAGCAAACAGGGAACCTAATAATATTAGTAACCCTCATTAATGTCAGATTATCTTTTCCATGTTCAGTGAACTTTGTAAGTATAGATCAATATTGCAACTGGTGACACATCTTTTAGATAAATACTTTATTAATCCCAAGGGGAAATTCACATCTTTTATAGATTTCGCTTGTACAGGTTGAATTATTTGCATAGGGTAGCTTGGACTTCTGTGCCCCATTACACCAGAAGTAGTATATTGAGTCAGCGCTACGTTTATGGACCAAGTGAGAAATGGCTGGTACTGCATTTTAAATGCTTGCCCTTAAAATAATGTTTAACAAAAAAACTGGTGCCCTTGAGCCACTAGCCTTCGAACAATTACAGCTTAGCCAGGTGCCCAAACTCCATTGAGTTTCTTATGCTGGGCATAAGGCAGACTGGGTGAGACAAAGCTACTATGTGCTAGGCTAGTTACATAATTTATGCTTCTTCTCAGCACTTCACAAGATGCATTTCTGTTGTATTTTCTTGGTGGTAAAATTGTGTACTTTACCTTTATTGGCAGTTATTTCTGAATTTTTTCTTTTTGTCTTTAGCTGGTTCACAGTATGGATGCTTTGCCACATATTTTGCAACCTTTCTCTCAACTTCTTTTCACATGATTTGCTCCAAATCATAAGCAGCAGCTTGGTTTCATTTTTAAATGTTAATTTTATTTCAGTTTTGTTTGTTCCAAAAAAGGTGGTTGATCTCTTTTCACAAGATCTACCTGTCTAGCTGGCTTTGTTCAGTGTTATTGGTTCAATGTCACCTGCTTTCTTGCTGTTGTCCCATCGCTGTTAGTGCATCTTAGATTTCAAGCCTTCTTCCTCTTCATGCTGTGACAAGCCTCAAAAGGAAAGCTCTGTTTTAATATGTGAACTGAGGATGGTTTGTACAAACCTCAAGGTGAAGCAGGTAAGAGCCAACGACTGTCTGAAGCCGTCACAGTAAACAGCAGCACGGGATGCAGGGTACAGATTGGTGTAATGTCTGCATTTGCACTGCTAGGCCAGTGGGGCTTTTAGTTCATAGTGCACACACACCTCAAAGTTCAGGATAGGTCTTCCTACCTAGGTTCCTAGATCAAACTCTGCACAGGAAAAGGCGCAAACTACCATTTTCAGTAAACTGCATAAAATAGCCACCATTTAAAAAAAAAAAAAGTGCACGCATTTCAGGACCTCATAAAATATTAGGTCGCGGCACAGATTGGTCATTATGAAGTCCCCTGTTTCCAACGCTATGACGCCTTTGTGTTTCTGCCCATCCGTTTGTTAAGTGGAAACAACTTTGAGGATGGGCTTAATGACCTCACATCCCTTCTTGGATCAGGACACATGGGCTGGTCTTTCAGGAAGCTGTGCGGAAATGTATATAGACACAGAAGAAGGCCCCTGGGCTCTTGCAGGCTGCTTGTGGCTTTTGTGGCAAACGCTTTGTGAAAACAAACTGTCTGTTTTTCATATTTTGAAAACCCACAGAGGTGGATGAGTGACACCTTCTCAAGTGAGTGTCTGCCTCCTTTGTACAGCATCTAATCTAATCAAGGCAGAACATTACGAATTAAAAACCTGGGCTGTCTTATTATTACTGAACATTACTTTTATATTTAGGTTTTGTTCTAAATATCACAGTAGATTATATTTTTGACCGTAGTATCATTCAGAAGGGCACAATATTTCTATAAAAACGTTTCTTTTTAAAGATGAGAGTTATAAAGAACTTCAGGTGTACAATGGCACTTTATGTGGTTTCCCTACCTATGCTACCATGTGAGGGTGTGTGACTTTTGGTTGTAAGGCAGTATATTAACCATCATAACACATCAACCAACAAACTACATGGCACTGTTTCTCTGTTGATAGATCACTCAATCAGTTTTTCTTGCCACTCATTTTGACTTGGACCTACCCTCCCACTGACCGCCTGGGAGGGCCAAGACTGAATGTTATATGTGAAAAACTGACCAATGGAGAGAAGCAGGGCTGTGGAGTCAGTATATAAATCCTTTGACTCCCCGACTCCTCTGTATTTAATATGCTAATGTATTTTCCATGTTGATTGTAGGAAGGCAGCATACACGTCATTTAACCACAGAACTACTGGCTAGGAAGCTGACTCTCTACTGTATTGGCCAGTTTAAACAAAAGACGAGAACCCCTGAACACACATCAGGCCACAGCACACACCTCGACCTACGTCATTAAACTTGTTTACACTCAAATGAACTTGTTAAACACATTATATATGAAATAAAATGAAAACACTTTTTGTAATGTAATCCAGATTACAATATGTGATTGTCAGGTTGTATAATAGTTCAGGTGAACTTCACACTAGTAGTAACTCAACTATGCACTTGGTTTTATTCTTACATCAGAGAAGTACTTCATTAGGACTATTGTTTGTGAAATGGGACATTTCAACTTGCTGTATTTTTTTTTTCATTACAATTTAAATTTATTAGGAGTCAGAGTCTTTACATTTTTACCGACTCTGACCCCGACTCCTGGTACCCAAAATTGTCTCAGACTCTGACTCCACAGCCCTGGAGAGTACCTGTCAGCCAAATGTCAAGTCTGTAGCTTGAAAAACAAAGCTCAGCATGACAACAAAACTAACATAGACTGCACTATAGATACAGCGAAATGCATATGTATATGTTGTGACAAGATATTTGTGTTCTGGAGTGATCACTGTACCCAGAAAGACACAAGACAATCCAGATACATGCTGGTAAAGAAAGGGTGAAAGGAAGAAGAATGCAGCATAAAAGGGGTGCACCAGATAAAGTCTGTGTCCCTTAGAACCCACCTTCATGGCTATCTACTTGAGTATATAACTGACCTTCAGCTCTTCCACAACACATTGGCCTCTTTTCATCATCAGCCCATCTCCAAACTCCAGACTTCCCAATTAAGTTGGAGATCTTATTAAGGCTAGTCCACAATTTTTTTCTGGTGCCATTTCAGCCTCCCACAAAGCACTTCTTGGTCAACTTTGCTCCCACCGAGTCTCACAAATAGTACAGTTCCCAAGAGCCAATGCAGGAACCTGAATCATGACAGCACATTCAGTTGAAAACCTCTTGGTGTGGTGTCCTTGCCCTGGCTGGATGATGAGATGAATTTGCATGTGCATATATAAGCACATATATATATTTGTACATACTGTATATTTGGATGGTGTTTTGATGGGGTCAAAAAGAAACTACTTACACATCTTAGGCAGTTATACTTAATATCTTAAAAAAATCTGAGGGAGCAGTTTTTAGCCTTGTAACATGATAGCTAATTATACTTAACTAGCCGTATGAGCTCATGCTATAAAAAGCCCAGGGTTCTAGAAAATATTGAAATCATCAAAAAAAATGATAATGTAGAGATGTCAGGTAATTGAAAGGAGCTACTCTGGGCATCTCTCTCCTAGGAGGATTTGTTTTGCCGATGTCCTCACCTTGCTTGTGTTATTAGTGGCGAGAGGAAAAGTAAAAGGGATACCGTATGTTAGCGGCTAAGCGACTTTGTCTTTCTTCTGAGGTGCTCGCCTCGCTTGTGTTATTAGCGGCTAAGCGAGTTTTCTCTTTCCTCGGTGGCAGAGCCCTTACCCCGACTCTGCCTCTCGCTTCTGGTTCGGACAGACACACACACGCTTCCACGCATAGACGTTTATATATAAGATTGTCATTCTATTTAGGAAAAGTATTGTGACCTTGCATTTTCAATGGATTTACATGTTTTAGGCATCCTTGAAAAAGCTTTGACTACTTAGAATGACATTTGTCTGTGTGTTCATGTTTCATGATGTGAATCTGCAGATACAATAACCCATAAACCAGAGGTCCTCAATCACGGTCCTGGAAGACTGCATGCAGGTTTTCCTTCCAACCAGTTTCCCAATTAGAAGACAGACCTTGTAGATAATGAAACTTGATATTTAACTAGTTGGCTTGTTAGTGCTTTTAATTCTTCCAAGAGCAATTTTAATTGTACTGTAGAGTTTCCTTCTGTGAGAATATTAGCCACATCTTTTGTGGACCAGAACAGATTTAAACTTAACGGTCCTTCCAATTCCCCTCTCATTTATTTCTAAACATTTTGTAACATAGATACTTCATGTGGCATATGCACAGGTTTAAAAAGAAGAACGTTAGCTGGAGAGCTGCATTTCATTATTAACTAATGTCTGGTTCAACAAACAGGCAACAATTAACCTAAATGCAGCTACTAAATAATAAAATTGGCAATTATGAGTTCTTAATTGTAACAGGCAAGAGAACTAAAATTAAGCCCAAAAGACATATTGCTTTAGTAGTAAGTAATGGGTTCTAATTAAGAAATTCGTAGAAGTGAAAACCTGCAGCCACTGCTGAGCTCCAGGACTGTAATTGAGGGCTTCTTATCTACAATGTAACTAAAATCTAATAACTGAAAGCGTTAACAAGGCTTATAGTTGAATACAAAGTTTCATTATCAGCAAGGACTGCTTTCTAATTAGGAAACTGGTTGGAATGAAGAGCTGCAGTAGCCAGTATAGCTGAGGACCCCTGCTATAAACAAATCAGCCAATCCAAACGAAACATGACACAGTATATTTAAACTAGCATTTGGAAATGCCTGAATCACATTCCTTTTAAGGAAAACTCATTAAGTAGATTGGGTTTTTTTTGCCTGTTTTTGTTGTAATTATACATAATATACCTATAGCTTTTTAAAAATTCATGTTAAATCTGTTACAGTCACTTGCCTCAAACTATTTGTTTACATTAAATTTTCTTAAAAATTCACAGTAACTTGGACCAAAATAGATATCTTCTGTAGTCAAGAAAACCTATATCTGTATGTCCAACTGCACAGAAATTTCCAAAAAAGAAGAATTTAGATTTCAACATAGCATTTCATCGTTATTTTCCAGAGAACATCTGCTTTCTTAACAAGGGCCTTCTCAGCAGTGCGTGTCTGTGTTTTTCACCCACTCAGATTAGTCACCATTGTTACTTTGCAGTTGTCTTTTTGTGCCATCTTGTTTGCTTGGGAAAAGAAATGCGTACTTAAAAAAAAAAACCTGTAGAATTGCACAAAATGAAGTGTTACAGATGGAAGAAAACCGACACTTCCTGTACTTGTTTTGTTTTTCTTTATCCTTGGTATCTCATTCAGATCAGGCTAAATTTGCTCTTTTTACACAGCTTTGGTGCTTTTTTATTTTGTTAGTGGCGTTTCATTTTAGCTCATGGTCTGGTTTTGACTAAGCAACTAACGGACTTTTGGGCATGCTTTAAAGACACCTTACCAAAACTGTCTCGGTATATATTTAAAAATAGACTGCAGGAAATAAAAAGAAAAGGAGTTTTTCTCTCAGACAATGCAGGCCTCGTTAAGTACAGTAATTTTAACTGTTTTTGGGTGATCTAAGAAAATTGTGAGTCATGCTCGTGTGTTCATGTCTAACTGCTTGTAAGAGGAGGCATTTCAAAAGAGCACTAAATTCATTTTTCAATCAATGTAGTTTTAAAAAGAAGAGGCTCGTCATAAATCATAAATATGATAGCTCTGATCTGTATACTGGGCAGATATTAAACAGAAAACCGGATTGGGTTGTTACTAGCATCAGCAGAATGACATGTTTGTTTCATTCTTCAACAGTCTTGAAGTTTCACACCCAGAAGAACAACTGTGACCCCTACTTGGCTCCACCCACTAAATTATCGCATAATTAGTTCCAACATCCAACTTTTCACAACACTTCCGCCTCACAATGTGCCATGTTTGCCATCATCAATGTACTCTCATGTATTTTATTTATCGTTTCTCTGTGTTTTACCTACATACTGTAGTGTTTTGTGTGGTGTTGTACCGTGTTAGCCATTATGAATGTAGAGAAAAGCCCAGCAAAATGACACCTTTTATTGGCTAACTAAAAAGATTACAAGGCAACTCAGGCCCCATCTTCAGGCAAGATGTAATGTTAGGAAGTTTTCAACTAAGCTGAACACCTGTTTGCAAATTCATATGCCTTACCTTGTACCATTTCTGTGCAGCTCATCGACTATAATTTAATTTTTCTTTTAGTTCCAGTATGTTCTATAGAACAGTATAGCATGATTTGGGATGAACCAAGCTTTAAGAGAGTCTGTCTGAAGCAAGCACAAGTCTGGAATTGTCCACCTTTGGATTGGAGATGAAAGGCCTGTTTTTGAAGAATATTCACACCTAAGCTGTTTGGTGTACTAGCTATTTGCTCAAAAAGTTTATCTATGAGTAATGAAAGGCGTATAAGACATCTAGATGAAACAGATAATCACTGAAGGTAATATCAGTACTAGCACGAACCCTTTCAGTAGATGTGGACATGATTTGACTTCCAGAAATACCGGTCACTAGCTGGTGAGTTTTCACTTCCTCATCTGGCCAGTGGATGTCTCTATAAGCCTGATTACAAACAGCCTGGCGGTCTGAACCAAGCCAGTGAACCTGTGCTCAGCCACAGAGGGTTATTTTTACATTTGAGCTTGTCGACATCTTGCCAGTGCTATTTGTAATGGGCTGGTACATGTTTGGCACACTACCTTTATAGTACTATACCATTTCCTGTTGCTTCAGTATGCAAGTCTTATTTTTTATTTTTTTTTTCCTTTCTCCAACTCAGAGGTTTGACATTAAAGAAATGCTCCCCGTAGAGGTGCTTCCTGACATTAAAAAAAGCTTCCTGTAGTGGCGCTCAGACACATCTTGACAACCAGAGCACCAAGCTCTAATCAGACTAATCAGTGTTCAGCAGTGCCTGAGATGGCATACCCATAAAGAAGATGTAAGGTTATGAAACTTGTCTCTGTGGTTTAACGTATGGAACACTGCTCTCAGTAGTGTGGTTTAGTGCAGCCGTTTTTCTGTATGCAAGTAAAATCTTACTGCGTTTTATGTTAATGGTCTTAATTTGCTGATTTTAGAACAATTGTCAATGTACAGAAGATATTCTGCCTGTTCACTGCAGCCACATACTGTGCATTTCACATCTGTTACTACCCATTCAACTATAAAGTATCTGAGACAGTTATTTATTGCTAAAAACTTGTTAACAGTGGATTTCATTCATTTCTACACTTGTTAATTTAATCCTGTCCCGACTCTTGTCCCATATTCATGAAACCCTCGGTGTTATTCCATCTTCTTGCCTCTCAATTATTTACCCACTTCTGCTAATTCAGTTAGTATGTTACATTTCTTGCATATCACCTTGTGACTTTGTTGCTAACGGGTTGGCCTTCTGCAATTGCTGCTTGCACATCTCCCTTCCTGCTGACCTGACTGATAAGCTCGATCTGACAAGTCAGGTGTCTCATATTTGCTGGCCCAATCACTGTCCCTCCTTTTAAAATTTAGTCCAGTTTTCACTGTAGTACATACATCATTTATTTTCCTGTTATTTGCTACTTTGTTTCTACTAAATCATATGCTGTAGTTGTGTTTTTGTCTTCTAATTATTTTTTTTTGTGATAGTATTTTCAAAACACTCACAGATAAGCACCTACTTATCCTTTAATTTGGCCATTTCTTTTTGGTTCTATATTTTCTTTACTCATCTCTGGGACTCCAATCTGTTTCACACACTGCAAGTAACAGTCACCCCCTGCAGCGTTGCTTTTCTTTTTTGATCTCTGCAGCCTGTAGGGGGAGCTCAATGGACATCTCTGAATTCAGAATGATCTCCAGGAGACCCAAAAGTGATAAATCCAGTGTTTAGTTAAATAAATTTAAAAATACAGTGGAGGAACAATGAAAGGGAGAACTCGCATTATGAAAACTAAGAAATAAAATGATAAACCTATTGGTCTTCTAGGCACTTACTAACAGCTCAGTCTCAAGAATCATTTCAGGTATTGGGAATAAGCAAAGGATTCTTTCAAGCAATCCTTTTTGAAATTCCTTTAATAAATATTTTAATGTCAAAGATACTTTTTTTTTCTGTTCTACATTTGTCTTCTCCACCCTTAGAGGACATTTTGCATTTGAAAGCCAATATTGGGCTGGTACTGGCTGTAAGCCTGCATCTTGAGGTTGCCTTAGAAGGGATCAGGCCAATTCATTTAGTCCACACCTACAGTAGATTTGGTCTGGGTTTTTGTCTTGAGGCCTACATCTTTTATGACACTTTGAGCAAGGAAGACCATGACATTATCCTTCTGACATATGAAAGTTGTATTCAGAATGATGGTACTTGTTCCCAAGAAATTAAGGTTCCTTTAACTAATAGTCAAATAATAAAGTGCTAATTGCCATCCCTGATGCTATGAAACTATGCTCTAAGCTTGATTTAATGCTGATGATTTGCACTCTACTAAAAACAGTTAAAAAAAAACAGGACTAACTACATTTCATACATAATCCATTGGCAGCCTTTTAAATTTCTTTAGGATTTTCTTTCTACTGTGAAGTTTTTTGACTCCTATATTCTGTGGGTAAAGACAAACTTAAAAATTACATGCATACATTTTTCCTGTTGGCAAGAATATCATGTAGCTAAGGGTGGCACGGTGGCACAGTAGTAGCGCTGCTGCCTCGCAGTTAGGAGACCTGGGTTTGCTTCCTGGGTCCTCGTCCTCCCTGCGTGGATTCTGCATGTTCTCCCCGTGTCTGTGTGGATTTCCTCCCACAGTCCAAAGACATGCAGGTGAGGTGCATTGGCGATCCTAAGTGTCCCTAGTGTGTGCTTGGTGTGTGGGTGTGCCCTGCAGTGGGCTGGCACCCTGCCGGGGAATTGTTCCTGCCTTGTGCCCTGTGCTGGCCGGGACTGGCTCCAGCAGACCCCCGTGACCCTGTGTTAGGATATAGCGGGTTGGATAATGGATGGATCATGTAGCTAATACAACCAAGCATCCACTCCCTAGCATGTTAAAGCTTATTGATGCTGATTGACATAACATAAGTTGTCCAGTCCCTTACAATTCCTTGGCATGTTTTATAACATACGCATGGCACATATAAAGGCACCACACCTATCATCACACCAACTGCCACAAAAATGCAATGCCCACAAAATGGTAATGTACCAAACACCAGTTAACGTAGAGGCACATATCATTTTCTTTAATAAATATAAAGTGCATTTGCAATTAGGGTCAGGATTGAAAAGTGGCCCAGTGATTGGCAGAATGGGTTGGCTTCTCAGCTTGGTCACTGTGTGTGTGTAAAATCTGCACATTCTCCCAGTGTTTGTGTGGAAGGTTAATAGGGGTATTCTAATATTCAATAGACACCCCAAAGAAATGCAGGTTGAACGGGCTGTCAATTCCAAATTAGTCCAATATGGGTGGATATAGGTGTGCATGTGTGTGTGTGTGTGTTTGCGTGCGGCCCTGCCCTTTACCTAATGCTAATGGGGAAAGTTTAATCTCCTAATGAGAATAGATGTAATGAATTTGGTTTGTTAAATGATAGATAGAGAGTGTCGCAGTAGGGGGCAGTAGTGCTCCCTTGAACCCTCAGGTACCACGCCAAACACCTGGTAAAAGTGCTACAATTATTCTTTTTATTATAACAATGTGCACTAAGCACCCTCCACTCCACACTATTCATAAATCACAAGAACCACAATAATAAATCAATAATCAACAATCCTCCACTCCCAGACGCGTTGCCCTCCTACCACCCAGCTCAGCTCGTTGTCTGGGAGTTCCCAGAGTCCTTTTATTCCTCCTGACCCGGAAGTCTTTCTGCCCAACAGTTCCACAAGTCCTTATTCCTTCCGGGTCAGGGTAAACAGTACTTTTCTTCACCCCGGAAGCCCGTCGCTCTTCCTGTGACGAACTTCCAGGTCATGGTGCCCAAATGAGTCCATTGGCCTCCCGACAGCGACTCCCAGTGGCCCCCAAGGTATCCAGCAGGGCTGTGTATAAACACTACATAGTCCATGAGGCCCTGCTGGAATTCGGGGCCCGTATATGCTCTCGGGAGAGCTCATCCTAGCGGCCAGGGGGTGAGGGCCGGAGTAAAATGCCGGCAATCCACCACAAGAGATACTACCACTGTACCTCTGAATTTGTTTAAGCAGGTTTGTAAGTGTTATGTTATTCTATGCTCTAATAAAATAGTAAAAAAAAAAACAAACTTTAGTTTAGTCAGAGGAATGGTGTTTCCTGTAGCCCCATGGGAGAATTAGCCTTATGCTAAAGGTACTCCGCAGGTTGAGGAGAATGGGAGGGAGAGGCGGCTGTGCTTTTTCCCTGGATGTAGTTGCTAGTTTGATGCTTCTGACAATCTCTGCAGTCAGGATGTTTCATTAAATTGCTTTTCCTGCCATGACTCAGAGAAGCTAGTAAAATTTGATAAGCTGTCAGCCATGTTTACATTTCTATGTGGTTTAGATTTAGACTTTGATTAGGCCATAAGAAAATATGAAATTTCATCATCTTATTGTATACTTTTATAGGTTTTAGCAAGTAAATGAAGAAATAGAATCTGGGAAAGCCTAGTATCAGCTATTCAGATTTACTGCCACAATAATACTAAATATGAAAAGCCAGTAGCTTTACTAGGAGTCAAACCTACAAGAAAGCATTGAGTGTACGATGAGAACTAGTCAAGGGAAGTGCAAGGTGGCTGGGCAGTTGCAGGCCGTTTCACACACATCAAAATGTATTCCTGCTACAATGAAAGAATAGCCCCTGTCAGAAGGTCTAGTAAGACCTTGCCACATTAAATGTTACTCAATCTCTAAAGTGATAGCTAAGTCAGATCCTAAGGTCTCAACCCTCTGAATGGACTATCTGACATAAATGGTCATTTCATTCATGTATTCCTTTGTTTAGCGTATTTTTTTATAGAGAGAGGTTAGGAGCACACACTGATACAGGTCATTGCCGACCCACCACACGACAAACCAACTCAGGGTCCAGATTAGGACCTGAGTGCAGCCATGCAACGGGTGACACCTCCGCACCACACTAGTTCAGATGGAGTGGAACAGTGGGTGGTTTTTTATGGTGGCTTGAGTGCCAGTTCTGCTACCAACCCCCTGGTTTTTCCCGGCAGGTTGGAGGGCCTACATGCAGGGCTGGATGCAGATTAACGTAATACCCCTGATGGAGCAATTGCAGGTTAAGGGCCTTGCTCAAGGGCCCAACGAAGTAGAGTCACTTTTGGCATTTACATGATTCGAATCAGCAACCTTTCAATTGCCAGTGCAAATCCCTAGCCTCAGAGCCACCACTCCACCCATATAGTGCCAAGATAAAAATTCAAGATTGTCAGTTTATTCTCTTTGCATCTCATACTTTAGGAAGTGGATGTTCTCTGATGCAATTTTTCATGTGCTTTCAGTGCTCTGGGTCCAAGCCAGGACACATTAATGCGTTAAGCATGGGCATTAATAACAGCCTCTACTCTTTTGGGAAGGCTTTTCACAAAAGTTTGGTGTATGTCTGTGGGAATTTGGGTCCATTCAACCAAACGAGCATTTGTGATGTATTATAATACATAATACTATTGTTGGACATGAACTCCTGACTTGCAATCAACATTCCAATTCATCTCAAAGATATTTAGCAGGATTGAGATCAGGGCTCTGTGCAGGCCACTCAAAGTTCTCCATGTCTGTGAATCTGGGTTTGTGTTCAGGGCCACAGTAATGCTGGAATAGAAAAGGGCCTTCCTCAAACTGTAGCCACAAAGTTGGAATTATCTAAAATACCTTTGTATGCTGTAGCATTAACAGTGTCCTTCACTGGAACCAAGGGGCCTTTCCCAAACCCTGAAAAACAGCCTCAGACCATTATGCCTCCGGCAATGAACTTTATAGTAAGAACTATGTAGTCCACAGAGCAGTGTTCTCCTAGCATTCACCAAACTCAGATCTGTACATCAGACTGCCACATAGTGAAGTGTGATTTGTCATCCCAGAGGACAGACACATTGCCACCACTACAGACTCCACTGGTGGCGTGGATTACACCACTTCAAGTGATGCTTGTCATTGTGCATAGAGATCTTAGGCTTGTTTGCAGCTACTCTCCCATGAAGCCTATTTCTTAAAACACCTGATGCACAGTTCTTGTTCTGGTGTTGCTTCCACTGGCAGTTTCGGACACCTGTTATGAGCAATGACACAGAGGATAGGCCATTTTTATGCACTTTAGCACTTGGCAGCCCCATTTTGTGAGCTTGCGTGGTCCACTTGTTACATCTTAATAGTTCCACCTCACAATAATAGCACTTACGGTTGACTAATTTATAACTAGTAGAGCTGAAATTTTAATTAATAACTTGTAGCAAAGCTGGCATCCTAGGACACAGCCACATTTAAAGTCACTGAGCTTTTCAGAATGGCCCATTCTATTGCCATTGTCTGTCAATGGAGAGTGCATGGCTATATGCTTGACTTTATGCACCTGTTAACAATGGACGTGACTGAACAACTCAGTAATTTTGAGGGTTGACCACATACTTTTGGCCATATAGTGTATAATACCTAGGAATTAAGGAGTTGGAAACAGCTAACAATTCTTCTTACTCTTCACTGATCTTGAGTGGGTGGTGACTCAAACCTCCATACCCATCTGCACCCCTTTCACATCTATTGTCTGAATGAGCATTTTCCTCTTGCAGTTAAAATGTGTAAGATGGATGGGTACTGGTAGAGATCACCAATGAGGACTTCAGATAAAGATGCACAAGTGAGTATGTGACAGCTGGGCATTGTCTTAAGATTTGGAAGATGTGTGCAGTAAGATTTACCTGGTGGGAGACATGAATGATATACAATCAGACCCCTCAATTTAGTCCTAAAGACTCAATCCTGTACTGAAAAAAGTTTAAATGTCCATCATGATAACATAATGGCCATATTCAAAAGCAGTGCCTATGCAAACAACTGTTCCTGAAATGATCAAAGTACAGGTGCTGGTTGACTTTGTGACCTTATTTGTGAACCATCAAACATAACATTTTGATTATTTTGAGGTCACCATTTTTATTTATTTATTTTAACCAAACTAGGCACACTTTCCCAAGTTGAATACCTCTTGTTAATAAATAAATAAATGTTCTCAGTACAGAACTGTAAAGTACACATAATAGTTTTGTTTCATAGCAACCATTCTGCCCGACTTTCTGGCTTAATACATCATAAGATGAGAACGTTTAAGAACTCCCCAGGCCAGGTCAGTTGTCTTTTCTTACATAAGGATATCATAGACCTGTCTGAGTGATATGCTGGCCCAAAGTCTACCATTGGAACACTGCAGTGTTTAAGCTGTCCTCCTGTTAAATAAAGTTAATAATTTTGTGATTGGCCTTGATTTAAAAATTAAGGGTTCTCTTTTAAAGAGGTGGTGCTCATAGGATGGTTGAGTTGGGAAAGGCCTGTGTTAAACTGTGAAGCAGAAAGTATGATTTATTGAATGTTGTATTTGGGCATACAGTAAAAGATACTATCAGTAGGTTTTTGTACAACATAAAAACATGCAACATAATACATTAACAAATACAATCTCTATATATAAAAGCCAAATAGCACTGACTCACTCATCACGAAATCTCCCGAACCATAAGGACTTGTAACTTGAAATTTGGAATGTAAGTTACCCCTGGCCCATAGCTGCTCGCTAAAAATGTCGAGGTCCAAGCTCATTCTGTCTGTATGTCTGTCCGCTTTTTACAAGAGAATTACTTAACAGATTGAGATCTGGTTGTGTTGTATAATTTGCTTGAACTTTCCGGTTGATTTTGCGACTTCTGTCATTGCGCTAAGTACCATAGTTCGCTTTTGGTACCAATGTATTTATGCAAATCCAACAGAGTGGCGGGGGATGGGCCCTTCCTCATTCACTTGCCAGCCTCTGTTTGAGTTGGTCTACGTCTCGCCACATGTTGCAATGCACCTTGCCTCCGCTTAGCTAGCGATACCTGTTTGTTCAACAGACATTATCATCTACAGACTGTTGAGGAGTAACGTTTGATGTTTTTGAGAGAGAGATCCATGTGTTTTAGAGGGTAGCTGCTCACTGCCAGAGATATCACAGCCATGTGCTTTTGTCCCCACGCAGGGAATGCTTTCCCGTCAGAGCTGAACACGATCAGATACAGTGCCACGTCAATTGATTTTTAAAGTTTATCCTGTTTCATTACTATGTGGGCAAAGCCACGGGGTACAGCTAGTACTCTATATACAGTGTATCCGGAAAGTATTCACAGCGCATCACTTTTTCCACATTTTGTTATGTTACAGCCTTATTCCAAAATGGATTCAATTAATTTTTTTTCTCAGAATTCTACACACAACACTCCATAATGACAACGTGAAAAACGTTTACTTGAGGTTTTTGCAAATTTATTAAAAATAAAAAAATTGAGAAAGCACATGTACATAAGTATTCACAGCCTTTGCCATGAAGCTCAAAATTGAGCTCAGGTTCATCCTGTTTCCCCTGATCATTCTTGAGATGTTTAAATGGAAGTTAATGACGGAAGCCACTCCTTAGTAAAAGGCACATGGCAGCCCGTCTGGAGTTTGTCAAAAGGCACCTGAAGGACTCTCAGACCATGAGAAACAAAATTCTCTGACCTGATGAGACAAAGATTGAACTCTTTGGTGTGAATGCCAGGCATCATGTTTGGAGGAAACCAGGCACCGCTCATCACCAGGCCAATACCAACCCTACAGTGAAGCATGGTGGTGGCAGCATCATGCTGTGGGGATGTTTTTCAGTGGCAGTAACTGGGAGACTAGTCAGGATAAAGGGAAAGATGACTGCAGCAATGTACAGAGACATCCTGGATGAAAACCTGCTCCAGAGCACTCTTGACCTCACTCAGACTGGGGCGACGGTTCATCTTTCAGCAGGACAACGACCCTAAGCACACAGCCAAGATATCAAAGGAGTGGCTTCAGGACAACTCTGTGAATGTCCTTGAGTTGCCCAGCCAGAGCCCAGACTTGAATCTGATTGAACATCTCTGGAGAGATCTTAAAATGGCTGTGCACCGACGCTTCCCATCCAACCTGATGGAGCTTGAGAGGTGCTGCAAAGTGGAATGGGCGAAACTTGCCAAGGATAGGTGTGCCAAGCTTGTGGCATCACATTCAAAAAGACTTGAGGCTGTAATTGCTGCCAAAGGTGCATCGACAAAGTATTGAGCAAAGGCTGTGAACACTTTTGTACATGTGACTTCTCATTTTTTTTTATTTTTAATAAATTTGCAAAAACCACAAGTTAACTTTTTTCTCATTGTCATTATGGTGTGTTGTGTGTAGAATTCTGAGGAAAAAAATGAATTTAATCCATTTTGGAATAAGGCTGTAACATAACAAAATGTGGAAAACGTGATGCGCTGTGAATACTTTCCGGATGCACTGTATCTTATATCTAGAAACCCTATAGTAGTAACAGTATTAATAGTATCTGATAATGTCTATAAACTGAATATAATGTTTATGAAATACTTATTAATACTTTATAGAATATATAATATCTTTTAATACCTATAATACAAAACCTGTCCATAATACACTGCACACTATACAGTATATTACAATGCATATGTGACTGAGCAGTGGATACAATAGAGATCCTTTAGTACCAGCTTTGATGATTGTGTTAGACACAGTCCAGGAGTGGCCAGAGTTCTGACTTTTAACTCATGGCTCCAAGTTTCGGGTAAAAATCCTACATAATGCCAATGCATTCATGTATGGTGTGAGCAAAACCTTTTTTCAAAGATCCAGACTATGAAGTGGCTTCTGCAAATCTTCATTTATGATTCTGCCATTACCTTGGATTAAGAGGAAAAAGCATCACGACTATAGGATAAATAGTCATAATGGAAATGTCATTCAGACATCATGTAGATAAAACAAGAAATAAAGCCACTACAAAACCATCTATTCATTCATCTTCTAAACCTGCTTCAGGACACCAGTCCGTTGCAGGGTGAGCTCACAAACATCAGGCGTGCACACATATACATGCATTAGGGCCAGTTTAGCATTGCCAGTCCACTCAACCTGCATAATTTATTCATATCTCCTCAATAATGATTTGACTCTGTGACTTTTAGAGGATGATAAGTAGAGTGTGATAGTCTAGAAGGTTTGTACTTCCAAAGCAATCTTGATCATAAATAGGAGCTCTGCAATGGGCATGAATAGGCCCCTGACTTGTACTGTACCAGAAGTAGAGACTGTGAGGCAGCATAGCCTAGAATTCAAGATTCTGGATGGGTGACAGCACAGCTGTAATTATAAAGCACTTTTTCATTGAGGGGAAAGCCTTGGCTGCCATCTGATATGAGAGAAAAAGAGGATATCTGTGTTGTAGTGTCTCTATAATTCTTTCAGTTATATTAAAAGTTTATTTTAAACTCACAGGAAAAAAATGTCAAAACAAAAGTAGCTTGTGTATTTTACTAAAGGGAAATACACAGTATGCCCTCTTTATTGCCGTGTCTGTCCCCACTCTGTTCGGTTAGTTGCTATGGAAACGCATCGAAATGAATAGATGTATGCGGTTGTGAAGCAGGGTGTATACTTCTGGGGCAGCTGCAGCAATGTGTACAAGTTGTATGAGTAACTTCAAAATGTCATCTTGCCATATGTGTACTTCATTTAATTTATCCATCTATCAGATTTCAGAATTATTTTCTTTCTTACACAGCAACCTGGAAGTAGAGTAACAATATGCAACATTAGGATCAGGCCTGGATAGGGTGCCAGTCTATTATATGGCACACTAATGCAGACTCCCAGCTTTTGTCAAATGTGTAGCTGATAATGAACCTTATATCATTTATTTGGGGTGTGATAGTAAGCTAGAGTCCCTGCATTAATGCACACTTGCACTGGTAGAGCACACAAACAGTAATCCATGCAACTCGTGGCTCCAAGCACTGCACAGGCTGAAAGGCTGACAAAGGAATACACACGTTACATGAATGTCCGGCTAATCAGAGTCACAAAAGAGGAGTGTAATCTGGGGCTTTCTTTCAATTGTTTTAGTTGGATTGTTTGTACCTGCCTTGCTGTTGCTGCTTCTGCTATTCTGTCAACTTTCTCAGTAGATTTCCATGGTACTTGCAAGCTCTTTATTTAGTTTGTTGTGAATCTTCTTGTAACGGCTTGATTTCTTGTATAGCTTTGTATTGTGTTCTTCATTCTATTCATAGAATGGTGCTTATTATGAAAAGTGTTATACTAAATAAACACCAATATAATTTCTGAATGTACAGAGGGCATCTTATTCAAAACAGTTAAGTGTTTGACTGGGAAACCCTTTCATAACCAGTGAAAATGATAATTTCTTAAGCCAGCAGTGTGTCGACTATCAACACTTGCCGTATATAAACTGTGAAATTTTGACAGTATTAAAGTCCAGTCACTGCTTTTTTCACCCTTGTGGTAAAGATTCTTCCGTCATCCACATTTTTTTCACATATCTCTCATGTGGTAGAGAACTATGAGCATTTTAGTATGCTTCACCAAAAGTCCAAGATAAAGGTGTCTTCAGGACTCCAAGACCAATACTGAGGCATAATACATGTCTGCTTCAACACCCCCACTGGCTTCACATCTAAATTACAAATAGTAGTACATGTGAGTCCGCCATTGCCTGCATAACCGTGTTCATTTGCCACTCTTACTGTTGAATCTATATATATAATTCACTAAGGCAAGAGACCCATGGAAAGCACGCCGGAAGGGTCGTGGATTCACTAAGCCGCCGACAAGTAAGACACCTATGGTGCACGCAGGAAGGAGCCACGCCCACTAACTCCAAGACCATTGGATACGACAACAACTCGCAGAGCCACGCCCACCAACTCAGACGCGAGGACACAGAAAAAACGGCATCATTTATATTCGTCTGTCGTAGAGGCCACATGCAACTCCGAGCCACGTTGACTGTTCTGTTAGGCATGTTTCTTGCGGAGGTGAATCGCCATATGCAGCGTGTAAAACGGGGATATCCCATGGAATCCTTAAAACAATCCTTTACAACTGAGGTTAAAACACAATGAAGTAAGCAGTCTTTAAAAACCGAGTTTTCGGTTACAACGCACGACCACATGCACCATAGCAAACTGTTTTATACGCTACATACAGCAATTTGCGCTACTACCGTGGTCAGGTGTCTTGGTGGATTATATATAGAAAAGCAGACAAAACCGAACAGAGCAATGAAAAGTCTACGTGAGTCACAGGTGCATGTGGACTCTGCAAAGACGACAATGACTCAAGTGACGAGTTGGAGGTGGGCACATGAGCAGGCAGGGCGCGATGGCGGTCCGCCAGTTTTAAGTCACGGACGATTGTGTGTTGGTTCGTTCCGTGCATTGTTACAATGTTGGTTTTCTTGCTGATTATGTTACATTAACGATTTTTCAAATGTTAATTTTCTCCCTGTGCTTAAAATTCATTAAAAAAACGGCCTGATTATGCGGTGTATGGTACGCCGTGGTACGCCGTGAGTTGGCTAGTTTGTCTTAATGTGCAACATTATGTAGTTCCCTGTTCAGTTGTCGCAGTATCAAAGTTCTTATCTCGTAAGCATTGTGAGTGTTTGTGGAGACTCTAATACTGCCACAGAGATGTTACTTTTAAAACCTGGTCTTTAATGCATCAGTCCCAAGGGATTTTGTGTCACCATAGACCTTTAAGAAGGTGAATATCTTGGTAACAAATGTTACATTCACTAAGATAATCATTGACTGGGGCTTATGATTTACTTCTTTGTCCTAAGGTGGAGCTGTAGTTACAATTGCTGCCTTATATATCCTGCCTGGCCATTTTCTGTGGAGTTTGAATGTTCTCTCCATATCTGCGTTCCATTTTCTTCCCAAATCCCCAACGAGGTAGGTGCAGGTTAGGTTAAAAGAGTGACTCAAAAGTAGCCTGTAAATTTAGAGCAATGCAGGTGTGTGAGTTTAGATGTACTGGTACTTTGTCCAGGGTTCTTTTTGTGTTGCACCCATTTATGCTGGGATAGGTTCTGTGCCCCCAGCACTGCTGTATTGGATTAAGTGGGTCTCATATTGTATATCTCTCTATTATAATAAAAAAATCTTGGGATGAGACGTGACTTTTTCAGAGAGATACTTTCACGTCCCGCGAGGGGGTGGAAATAAAAGTCAAAGAGTAGAAGACAAAGTAGAACGTCATAAAGAATTCAAAAACCGTGAAAAGAGATCAAACATATTGTTCGGATTTAAACCTTAAGTTGGAGACTTGTAGATCGTCTAATTTGTGTCGCCATCAGGGAAATGTAGTGATTCTTCCCAATGAAGAGGCCTACCCATGAGAATTAAAAGATTTGTTGTATGGTCAAAGTGAAATCCACATACGCAAGTGGCAGAGACACAAAGTTGTTGGTGTGTAGTGCAAGCCGGGGGGTTGGAGAGCGAAGCGAGCAGGGGGTGAAGCCCCGTAGTATATTTATATTTTTGTGTTCCTGCCCCTATAAGGTAGTTCACTAGGGAAGGTCCTTGTGAATAAAAAGACAGCTAACAACATACACCATACGGATGCTGTTTCACACTGCATTTGAAAGCTTGCACATTATTTTAAGTGCTAGACTTCATCTGTTTGCCTTGAGTACTCATGTAGTGGTGTAAATTAGCTGTTCACAGTTGGAGTGCTTGACCTAGGATTTCTTTTTGACAGATAACACATAAAGAACTTTTTTCTTGTTTACACTGCAGAGACGATGACTACTAAACAATACTTATATTATCAAATATGATTTGCTGATATCCCAGTGGGCTCTACCTGTGCACCATGTGGCAATTTGTGTGAGTAAAGGATGCAGCCAACTGTTCAGGGGGTTGATAACTTTCTAGTTCATTAGCTAGACTTAAAAACGCTAAGCTTTCAAAGCTGCTTACGCCCTGTGAGCAGGTGAATTTGCAACTGAAAGCCAGAGAGCACAACATCTATAAATAGCTGTTCTTATTCTACCTGCATTTGCAGAAAAGTGGCACGTTGTGAAGAAGACATGTGCCAGTAATGCCTGAGCAGGCATGTTGTTCAGGGTAAGTTTTTGTTGAGTATATTACAATGGCTTCTGCAATATATTTTTAAGAAGGAGGAAAAAAAAATTGGTGCCCCAGCTTAAAGCTTTTGAAAGCCTTTTGAACCTGACAGGGAGGCACTTATCCCAAAAGTGCTGAGATGTGCAAGTGAGGACCAGTGAAGCAAAGCAATCGAGGCAGGCCAGTGCAGGAGAGACCGTTTCAGCATCAAGAGAGAAAAAAACAGAATATTAGATTTGGGCATCTCTGTATTTGAGATGATTGAATTGTATAGGTGGAGAAAGAGGTTTGTGTGCTGTGCATTGTTTTAAAGACTAAATCATACATGTATATATTTTTTTAGTTTATTCTTCAGATTGAGCTGAGCAGCATTATTTAACTCATCAGTTCAGTCAATTCATTCATCTGTTGTCTGAACCCACTTTTCCCAAACAGGTTTTGGGATTCCAAGATATTGGCCCACCATTGAGCACACTCACATAGACCATAACACTGACAAGCCAGGCTAAAGTGCTGAACTGTGGGAGGAATCCCAAGTCCAAAGAAGGTAACATCTAAACAACACACATAAGGTGCCCAAAATGGGAATTAATTTGATGTGCTGCTACTACACTAATGTACCTTCTTCAGTTGTTAATCTTTGTTGTTTGCAGTGAATTTCAAGGTGAATACTCTCATAAAGAAGTTTACATGACAGTTTACTTAATATTGCCCATAGGGCAGGAATAGCAGTGAGGCAAGAAACTGGTGAATGTGTCAGCTCTTCACTTTACAAATAAGACTGGGAAAAGCATGGCCTATGGGTACTATGTGGTATATAAATGCTACACAGCAGCATGCATGTTGGCATAAAGGAGCAAAGTGAAGCTTCTGGGTATTTTAGAAGCCTGGCATCAGTGGATTTGGATTGCTTTGTTGTTGGGGTTTTGGAAAAACAAAAAAAACGCTGAATGCCAGGTCGTCTGTCTTAGGGTTTTTAAATGAAAAGACAAGCCCTGAAGAAAATTCTGAAATAATTCAGTTTTTAGTCATTGTACCTTACTGTATTGGTGCCAAAACAAAAAAAGAAACACTTGTGGAGTTGGTTTTGATAGGTCAGATCACATATGAAGCAAATTATGAATCTGCTTGTATGGCATTTATATTGATATCAGGGGGTTTAGCAAAAGGTGGTGGCTACTTAGGCATTGTAAAGCGCTTTCCTCAGATATCTTATATTAGAAATGTCATTTATAAACAGAAGTGTGGCCCATTGATAAACTGGTACAGTTGTCATACCAGACTGTGACACAACAGGTCAGTAGATTTCCACCATACTCCCATAGAAGTTAGTGATGATGTGGAGTTAATAAAATCATTGATATATTTTGGGAGATTTCCCAACTCAAAGCAAGATCTCATAGGATTTCTGAAGCTAAACAGATGAGGATTTGGTCAAGTCTTTGGTAGCCAACCTCAACTTTTAAAAAAAGGTTAACAGTGATGGTAAACCAGATTAACTATAAAATTAAACCTTTAGATTTTTAAAAATAATTTACTACTGCTGGCTTATAGTGTAATGAGACTGGGTGTAGATTGCTGTTTGTGAGCAGTTTTGCACGTCGTCTATTTACTGATGTGTTGTTTTTTTTTCCTTCACATGCTCTGGCTTATTCAGTTTTAAGTTTGGTTTCTTAGTGATCTTGAACTGGCCTGGCATGATCGAGTATTGCGTGTGAGTATTTTCATTGATGAATGAACGAGGCATCTGCCTAGGGTTGTATCCTGTGTTGTGCCTGATGCTTCCTGAATGCACTTTTTTAATCCCTTCAACCCTACAGTGGATTCAGAAAATGGATGAATGGATGGATATCTCAAAGCAAGACCACATTTTGTGATTCAGAGGCCAAATATGTATTGGAAATAATTTCATGTACTATCTGAAGAAATAAAAAAAAAAATCTTATTTTGCACTGATTTTATGCATGTTTTGGAGGCATTTATAATGAACAGAGTGCAGCTAAGGTGCTTACCTATATGCTTATTATTATGCATTTCAATAAAAATGCAAAGCTCTTTTTTTTCCAAAACAATGCTTCTAAGAAAGAACTTGATCTGTACACTGCTCCGCCAGAAAATATCAGCTACTGCCACCCGATTCCAAGCTCCAGAGTCTTTGACTGAGGCTCATCTTTCATAATCCCCACTGAAGATGCTTTCATCTTCAGTTTTAATATTGAAGCTAATGCGGCTTTTCAGAGACACCTTGGAGTTGTGTATAACACTGTACATTTACAGAGTTCAGGGACCTTTTTGCAAGTAGCCTGGTCACTTTCACATTGGGAAGGCACCCAGTGCTGCCATCTTGGGAACTTGGATGGTGCCAAAAATAAGCACTTTGGAGACAAACTACTTATGAACTCATTGAAATCAGTTGAGTGTTTTCTTTTTCATTTGTTCAGCGCTTCCTCACTCACTGGAACAATAAAATCCCTCTATATGATATGCCATTCAACTCGTCTTGATGTCTAGTTATGCAAGTCATTGAGCTTTTTGGGGTTCCCTCCTGTTTTGACCCTTTAGATCCAGATTATGCTCATTTTAGGCAATGTTAGGCAATTATTTTATGCAGTAAATTACACCTTTATGATAAAAATTAAACCAATAGGTGTCTTCAGCAGAAATGATTAGAAACACTTAAAGTTGTCCATGCCACATCAACTGACCCCAGAGGTTCACCCCTAAAGGGATGCAAGGAGTCAAATGTACTCCTTTTCACAAAACTTCAAAGAAAATGGGGATTCGTGTTACAGGTCTGCGGAGTATTATTTTAAGCTTAAAGTCATAATTACAAACTGATGAGCATGAGTATGATCATTTTTTTGATATATGGTGCTTTACCAGTGGTCCTAGTCCTCTAAAAGCCACTCCCAGAACGTTAAAAATGACAAATTTCAAACCTAAGCATGTAGGGTATCATTCTGGACTATTTCAAAGTCAGTGGTTATGAATATGATATTATTTTCCATTTTAAATCCTTTAGTAGGGGATCTAGCCCCTCTATGGACCTCAATCAGACAATAACACATTTCCATTCCAATTGAGAATATGTAGACTTTGAGCATATAATTGAAGTACACATTTCAATATTTCAAACAATTAACTCCGTTATTCTTGTTTATAATGTACTTTGACTTCATGAAGAAAATCATTAAGTTTCTTATGAAAGCCCTGAATTAGGCACCTTACAGTAATTCAGACTTTTTGGATGTTGCAGTTTGAATATGACACTTTGACACTGACCCTTTTGTTATGCTGGTCTTTTCCCTGCCCTGTGAACATACCTTCTTTTATTGATATTTCTATATTTATAAACTAGGGGGCTTCGCTCACCAACATCCCCCACCTGTAGCCACTTCGTGTGGATTTGACTTTCACCAAACAACAAATCTTTTAATTCTCGCGGATTTATCTCTTCATTGAGAAGAAGCACTACTTATCACTGATGGCAACATGAATTAGACAATCTACAAGTCTCCGATTTAAAGTTTAAATCCGAACAATATATTTGATCTCATTTTGCTGTTCCGTTATTTCACCGAGTAATAATTTCTGTTTGTTTGCACTAATGTGATCTTTACTATCATTTTTTTGAGACTTTCGAATTTTAGTACTGCATGTGTATTGCACCAGTGTTTTTAAACCTCTTTATGAAGTTTGTCATGTACTCTTTGTCTTTTATGTCCGTCCCCGGGCGTGATTAAATCTCTTGGCATTAAGTCTCATCTTGCAGGACATGAGATTATCTCTCTGAAAAAGTCGCGTCTCGTCCCAGGCTAAAAGGTCTTGTCTCGTTCCAAGATTTTTTTTATATAATAGAGAGATATGTAGACTAGAACAAACTACAGGAAACCAGAGTTAACTTCATTTTCCATGGTACTTTTTTTAAAATGCTCTCCCTCCTTCCATGATTCTTTAGTAAATGTTCTGTTGAGTTAAATGAGCTAGGTTTAGCCTTTGTCCATGATGTGATCTTTTTTATCCTGCAATTCAGAGACAGTTTTCAAGAAACAGTCTCTGTTTTACATGGAAGTAAATTCCAGGGAGCTACACAACGGGCAGTGCTACTTTAATGAATTAAGTCTATAACGTTAAAAATGGGCCAGCCCCCTTGATAATTGTTTTTCACTCCCTCTTTGCTGCGGCCCCATAGACTCGCATTTCTAGCACACATCCCCTGGGCAGACGAAGAGTCAGCTTGAGTGTTGCCTTTTACCTGTTTGTGTCTCTGTGTTATTTAGAAACACTTTGTGTTAAATGGGCAGTTTATTGTGAAATTCAGTGTTTGTGGAAGATGATGCACAATCAAACGGAGGGCTCGGCCCCGCCACTCTGTAGCATCAGTTGTTAAATGCTTTGAGTGCCCAATTCCCTCTGGTCTCTGAGCACAATCATTCCCTTCTTTGACCTGACCTGAATCACTCTCTAGAGAGGACACTGTTGATTGTTTCCCAAACTGTCCACCTTGAAAATTCATATGCTGAGTACATTTTGTATTGCTCTCACTGAGCCTATAACTGCTGGAAGCCTCTCATTCTCTTCTTGCAGAGGATACCTTATCTTATACAGTAAACTATCAAGCTCTTCCTCATCAAGGGCCTGTATGTTAAGTAAAACGTCATTCATCAGCTGTATGACATTCACATACAGGAGCCTCAGAAAGTGTACCTTTCTCCATTAATGATAACAATCTGATGGGCCTGGACAAAAATAACACATGAGATGTCACATTGCTTGTTGACATCTCTAAAAAGATGCACCATTTTAAGGAACAGGCCAGGAGGTTACACACATGATGTTAGAAAAGACAAAATGTAGGCAAAAGTGAAGTGGTGAAAACTGAGGTTAATCGGCACAGCCACCTGCCTTCAATGCAGCTATCAAAGATCAGAAAGAGCACCTCGAAGCTGTACAGGAATGCACATTAAATTTCAATGTCCAAATAGTTTCACTGGTGTAGCTGTCTGCTGTGGGCACTGAACTCCGATTACCACAGAAATTATGCATACTTCATGTAGAGAAAATCCTTATGTTCTCATTGCTGGCATAGCCTGGCAGTGATTCATTTGGGTTGGATTGTGCCAGATGCTCTTCTATAGTTCACAGGTTTTTAATTTCAGTATGTGTTCTGTAAATTATTTCAAATGATCCATCAGTTATCCTTAATAAATAGTGCGGTGCTTGAATTCTATCATAAAAAAGATGGTCTAGTTGCTTGATCCCAGTTAAAAGATTAGATTGAATGTCAGAAGATAATCGTATAGCCTAGGAAGCATTAGCCATCTGTTTTATGCAAGTATTCTGCTTGCTAGACGCAAAAAGTCCAAAAGAAGTCAAATTTTTCAAGTTGGACTACAATGAGAATATATCCAAATTTATTAAATCTTCCTATTTCATCTCAAGCTGCACCTTAACTGTCTACCATTTGTTGTTTGCCTTTTTTTGTTTTTTCTAATCCATAATGAAGTATGTGTCACTCTGATGACATATCAGTGAAACACAATCTCCTCTGTCTAAAGCAATGTTGACTGTTCATAATACACATGCACTTGATATATGCTACAGTTTTCTTTCTTTTTTTTTTACAATAATTGCTTTCATTGTTTTTAAACTAATTCATCCATTTTCCACTATTTTTATATCAAAATGAGGTACGGTTGAGAACTGAATACATGATGGGCATCAAATCGTCAAATGAGTTTGTAACGTGCAAGCTGAATGCTGGGAAAAAAACAAAAAGATTTAAAAGACACTTCGGCCACATTATCTTTGGAGAGCACAATGCTATCTACCCACACTATAATTTGTTTAGTTCCAAACAACTCTTCCGCTGACCTCCATGTTGTATGTGGTGCTGCCCCTTACAATTCTGCATTAAGGTTTGGCATATTTGTTGAGGTGTACGAAAACCTCAGAAACTGCTCTGTTATGCAGCATTCAGTAATGCCTCATTAAACGTGTTCTATTGTTTCTCAGAAAAGATGGTGGCAGGAGTTTTGGGGGACTGCTCAAAATATAGCAATGCAAGGATGCTTAGCCGTTGGCTAATTCACAAATATAGAAATGCATGTTTATCATAGATATTGCATTATATTTTAGCTTGAATGGAGGCAGATTGTTGATGGCACAGTCTTAATATTAATAATGCTGCTATGATAAAGAACCTCTGTTCTTCACATTCCTAGATTTCAAGTCAACAATATTTCTTGCCATTGTGAAAGTGAAGCTGAACAAAAGCAAAACCTTTTGGGCACATGCTCACCACCATCCATGTTGTCCGTGACCATAGTACCTAAACACCTATAATAGTCTTCAAGCAAAACGCCAACAAACGGCAACAAATTGGTGTTATGGAGGGCAATTCAATATTACAATTGTAACTGCTTCCATATTTGTACTCTTTTAGCACTCAACTGTGTTGTGTTGCATTTATTACCTGATATTGTGTTTGTTGTATTCTTTTTTATTCAGTGTATTAGTTGTCATTATTATAAGTTTGGTTGTATTTTGTTAATGTTGCTCATCTCTGGGAGAAGTACGAAAAAGAATTTCATTGTACTCAACACATGTGACAGTAAATTTGAACATGAGTGTGGTTGAAGTAACGTGACGAGGATCAAACAGCAAGTCAGTTCTGATTGAAACAGAAACTTGGTTCTTTCATCCATCCATCAATTATTTAACCTCTCTTTTTCATTGTAAAGTCGGTGGAAGTAAAATCCTTTGTTGGCAGCATTTGGCATAACGCTAAATGAAATGCCAGCCTATAACCATGATGCAGTATAAGCTAGTAAAAAATACTAGTAATAACTAGTGGATTTATTACCAATCAACCTTTATATTAAGAAGGACCAAACTTGAGGGTTGTGTACTGGCAGTAGGCGTTTCTGCTTTGATACCCCTCTATTGCCCTGCTTTGTGTGGGAGTGTGTTTGTGTGCTTCCTCATAATTCAAAAATCTTGAGTTAGGACCCTTTCTTTACTTTCATCTTACATATCTTGCTACCCACGTCAGCATTTGTCATTGTGGATGAGTCATTTGTTTTGATTTTGATAGTGTCGTTTTTGCAAGAAAGGTATTTGTTTATCTTGTATTGCCATCTTGGCGCTTGCTTTGTGATGCGCTTTGTGCCTGGACCTGCTAAGAAAGTTGCTGCCTAAAGTAAAAATGCCTCACATCTTGATATCACCACTTTTTCTACCATAATTGTTGATTCGTCTACCTATCCGTTGTCTAACTTTCTTATCTAGTTCAGGGTTGTAAAAATCCTGCATTTCTCCCTGCAAGTGTGATGTGCATTAAGGGAACTAAACCTGGACAAGACTCATTCATACAACACCAATCTGGGGTCACCATAGCGTTTGGATTTAGAAGGAAAAACTGGAGAACCCACAGAAAAATCTACACAGCCATGGTGAGAAAATGCAAACTTGACACAGAGATGTTTGTGCAAGATTTCATTTGATGGACTGTTATTCAGGTCTGGTTCCAGTTTCTACCTATTGCTGAAGATCATATAGACCAAGAAAACACTGGATAAACAATTAGTGCATCGTGTATATTTGATATTTTGTTCTTCCCATATGGCATGAGTAAATAACTTAACTACGCCCGGTCTACTTTAGTTGTTTCTCTGACATTATGTAAATAGTATGCCCTGTACGTCTTCTTTACAGAATACAAAGATGATGGCAGTTAACACAAACAATAAAGGCCTGGAATGCTGAGCTTGTTGTGTTTTTTGCAAGGTCTGTATTTTCAATTTAGCTGAGTTATAATTTCTAGAAAGAATGGCAAAGGCAGTTAATAAAAGGGATGTCTTCAAGGCTTAGCAGATCTGTAACTCCTCTTTAATGATGACACGATTTCTTTATGTTCTCTTTTAGATCCATTTCTATTTTTGCTTCACAAGTTTGTGTAGTGACAATAGATCCTGTTTATCCTTGAACCGAGACAAACATTCTCAAAGCAAATACTGAAATTATTTTGCTTTTATTTAAATCAACATTTAATTTTTATTTAAAGCGCTTCATTTAGTATATGAATGATAGAACTGAAGAGATAAATGTACTACCAACACAAACCCATCAGTTAGTATGTAAAGACAAATGCATTTAAAAGTAGAAAGGTACAAATCCACATTTATCCAGTTGTTCGTTTATTTATTTTTGTGAAGAATAAATTATGTGTAGGAGATGCAATGAAATGGTGAGAAGCACTGCCTCCTCGTGGATGTCTGATATAGCCCATGTGGAGTTTGAATGTTCTCCGGTTGCTCAGGTTAATTGGCCGTGTGTGAATGTAAGTATGGGTAGGGTCTGGGTCTGTATACAGCTGGACTCGGCAGTGGACTGGTGAGTTTTCTGGGTGTTTCTCTGCCATTCGTTTGCTCAGAGGTTGATGCACTCGCTCCTTCCTGAGCAGCTCTTCTTTTTTCCACCCTAGCGGCCCACTTCTTCTCTTCTTTCGTCAGAATCTTTTTGCATTAAAACTGATTAAGTCAGTTTTTGTGTTGTAATTACTTAGTATGTTTTCTTTAATATTTCACTTAAGCTGGCACGTAAGTCTTCAATTTGCCTTAAGAATGATTTAAGATATGAAGAGGTAGGGGAAGTGACGGCGAAGGTGGTAGGGATGAGAACCACACCGCTGGCCGCTGTTGAGAGTTGATTCTACAATTAAATAAAATAAAAAGATGAATAACCTTGGAGGTCAATCATCACCCTGAAAGTGGATAATAGACGTCATGTCGTATATGTGTATCAAATTTCAGGTCAATAGGTCAAACGGTTTGCGAGCTACAAGTGATTTAAAATCCTGGACAGACAAACAGACCGCCCCGGTAGGGTATAACATAGGAAGAGTGTTTGATTGGACTGTAAGTTATTTTGTTTCCCACTTCAGTTACCACCACTTATTAACATTACAGCTCTGAGCAAGTTAGGTATTCTACTTGTAGAGAATATGTAGAAATTATTTTACTACACTTGTGTGGTTATCTGGTGTTATGTTTGTACTAATGTTAAATCTATAAAATCCTAAGCCTAAAAGTGCAATGATTTTGTGCAACAATTGTATGTGACATTTTTGTAACGCTTTAAATCGGGCTTATTTTAAAAATTACATATATATGTTTGGTATCATTCTTTTCAGAATTCATTGAACTTTAATGTGATATTGTTAGATTTTCAGACTCGTATTCCATTTTTAAATTATGAATTAAAAAATATGAAGAACTCACATCCCGTGGGAGGAGACTTTGTGCCAAGAGATTTAACCTCGCTCGGGGCTGGAAATAAAAGGCAAAGAGTATGACAGCTGCTGTACAGGCTTTTAAATGTTCGAAGTACCGCGTTAATTGCAGATCACACGGCACAGCAGCAGCTGATCGAGCAAAGAGGAGGTTAAAAAAGAAAACTGTATTTGTTTCCCATTGTGTTACCGTTTAAGAGGGGGTTTCAGACCAGTGACCACGTCTCCTTGGGGTGCGGTCAGCCCCCTTCTTCACAATAAGAGTGGCAGAGACACGAAGTGGCTGGTGGGTAGTGCAGGCCGGGGGGGTTGGTGAGCGAAGTGAGCAGGGGGCAAACCCCCTAGTGTTCTTTATAAATTTAAAATGTATTCATTTTGGATTATTTGTGATGAATCTGTTCATATGGCAATTGACAATATGGAAAACACAGCATCTCTCCTATGGCTTTATTAAGCCAGAGTGTCTGTAAAATACATAAATATCAGTATAAAGGTGCACATGTATGCTTTCTGTAAGTCAAATACGAAAAGTTCTGTATAGCAATCCATTTGCCAAGCCACGCAGTGTAATAATGCAGGATCGCTGTGAGAAAGAACTTAACCTGACAGCAGCAGGCGTAAAAGTGGAACCAACCTGAGAAAAGCTTGACTGCCACATCCCTCTTGCACCAGGGTAGTTTTAAGACGACATGCGGCATCTCAGCATGATGTTGGAATGTGGGAGTAAAACGTAAACTCTAATAAATACTGGGAGAATATGCAAATTCTTCTTAGAAAGAAACCTCACAGGGAATAAAGCTGTTGAATTGTTTAAGAGGTGATATAGCCTTTTACAATTTTAAAAACTTTCTCAAAAAAATAAATATAAATGAAAGATAATTTAATTGTATTTACTATTAACTGAAGGGTCCTGGGAGAGTGGAAAAACAGAGTGGCTGTGTCTGGAGGTTCCGTATCGAGGTATTGGGTGAAAGGATGTCTGCCCTTCTTTCTCTTTGTCATGTCTTAGAGATTCATGGCCTCTGTTTGCCCTAAAAACTGAGCTACTGTGATTGAAAGCCCAGTTCTCCAGGCTTGACATTGTATTACAGATGTCACATTAGTCTGGGATTTTGGAAAGTGTTCCTGTTAGAACACAGAACTTTTGACATTTTTAAAGGTTATACATGGCAACTAAATACTGATAACAAAAATGTCTAAGGACATGGCTTTATCTCACGAGAAGTGTGTCATAGTGGCTATGGCTTTGTAACCCAAAGTACAAGCAGTCACCATCATTAACTTAAAGCATTAACCTGAGCACATCAACTACTGTACATATGGCAGAGCTTCAGTTAATAGAAACGTAGAAGTACTTATACAGGTTTAAGCATTGAGTATTTAATATAAACAGCTGCTGTAAAACATACACTTTGTTGTTCTCTAGTGTTAAGCGTAGAAGTTGCTATGTGTGGATGATGTGAGGTCACCTCTATCACCTTCCAATAAGGTACCCCCATACCAGCCAGCTTGGGTTATAGTACATATGATTAAGCCACAGTCCCAGTGCTGCCTCATGGAGATCTGAAGAGGACAACTCTTACCTCATGAAACACTGTGTGGGGAATTGCCAAAGCAGACAGCGCTGACTCAGAGAGAGAAAAGCATCACGAGCTGCGTCCTTTACTCTCTCTGTGTGTGTGTTTTTATGGCTGATTCTACATTTTATTTGTCACCAAACAGTTTTTGTTCCCAAGTTACAAGATGGTTCCTGGACTTGCCTTTTCTCAGAAATGAGAAGTGCATACTTTAAAGTCTTCAGTGGGAGGACATTGCAAGCTTTTATTCTAATAAAAGCCAGAGTGATAGTTTCCTTTTTAATGGGCCAGGAGAGTGACCGTGGGTTTTTAGCTTTGCTTTTTTGTATTGCTAAGCTCACTCTGTTGTATTCCACTGACTTAACGTGTTAAGAAAATAAATACCTAGGCATATCGTGCTCTGCTGCCATCATTTCCAGGCTCTCTATTTACTTCCTGTCTCATCAATATACTCTGTCTACTGGTTTAAAGTACCCATTGACATCAATGTGCCACTGTTCACTTGATACTTGTGTTACATTGTCAATATTTAGCTTTCACCCCAATATCCCACATTCTAAATCCCGCTTGTATTTTTCATTTTAAGTAGCAATCTGAGTAAATACATTCTGTAAGCCCACCTGGCTGTAATACTGCTTTGCCACTTGCCATTTTGATAGGATGAGGAGAGATTGCGTGGCATTCTACGTGTTGACCTACAGCACTCTTGGAACATTTGGCAGCCTTTAGTCAAGCAACCCTTTAACTGCTTTTTATGAGGATAATACGAGTTGAGCTTTTTAATCTTCTCTTTGCGTCTCATCTTCTTAATCACAGATGCTCCTAATCAGCTGTCAGTCACTCTCTTGGCAGTCAGTAAAACAAGTGACTTTCCTGAGTGTTACTTGTAGCAGACCACTGCTAAATTCTTCAATAAAAAATATGCATGTTCTTGTTATTGTCAGGAAGGTGTTAATAATTTGTATTTGCGTTCTTTTTTTTAAGAATTATCATTTTTATTTCTGTTTTTATTTTTGTTGTTTTCATGGTGATGTAATCATGTCACCATTTTCTGTTTGTTTTCCAATGGGTGTCTCTATTTTGTGTGGTGCTCCCATTTTGTTTCCTTGATTGTTATAATGCTGTGTGGTTGCTGGGCACACAATGCCTGCCTTAAAGACAAATAAGATGGCTGTTTGTACTGAAAATGTCTGAATGTTGAAGGAAAGAATGCAAGAGACTTGTGTTCCAGCTGTTCAAAAGATAAATGAAGAGTTCCTCATGTAGTTTTGATTTCAGTTTTATTTTTGTACAAGAGTTTAGATACATTTTGGGATAGTCCCTAAAAGAATAACAGCTTGTCTCTGGCACAGAAATAATTAAAAACTGTTTAGTGAGACTCACTTTCTAGTCCTCTTTGGGGAAAAAAGAAACAGTCATGTGCATAGCTTCTAGAATCCTGCAAGACATAACTGCTGTTTTGTACATTTGCAGAACATTTGCTGGTTCTCATGAGGTTAATAGTGGCTCACAGATGCCTTAACACCACCTCAGGTTAGAATATCAACTGCCTTTCTCTCAGTCAATTAAAGCAGGCAGTCTGTGCTGCTGTTCAAACCTAGTCTTAACAAATGCTTTATTTCCCATTTTTAATAATATAAATTACTTGACAGCCCCACAGCGACAGAGAGTCAAAGATAAAAAGCTTCATGTGCTTTGCAGGCCACCATTCAGCGCTCTGTAGCGAGATGAACATTCCTGAAAGTCTCTGAGTGATGAAGAAGTGAATGACACTACAATGGTAGGAAGTTTAGCTGAAACAGACCCACAGATTCAAATCTTACCACCGATCCACATATTATTTAACAACTTTTAATGTTTGGAGAACAATTTGCAGCCTTTCAAGTAACGAATTCCAGAAAAATTAAAAGGTTTAATTCAAGGTGCTAGGGCAAAAGAATATTACATTGCTTCCTCTGTGTATTCGTAATTCATCAGTGTGAATGAACCTCATTTTATATTCATTAAACATGAAGATTATGGTGGAGCCTGTGCAAAATCAAATTGTCTTGTCCAGCTCACTGAGTTTGCAAGTTTTTATAGATTTATTGGGTCATTATTTTCACGAGTACAGTGAAATTCTTATTTTCATAAGCTAATCAATATGCAATATCTCGTTTCCTTCCATTTCTTATGTCATTTGAGTGACTGGGGGTGAGAGTGGGCCCTGTGATGGATTAGTTTTTTCTCAATTATTGGTACATGCTTTGTGTGTAAGGCTGATGGGAAGTACACTGGCTCCTCATGACACTGTAATGGGGAAAAAAGTTACAGAATATGGTAGGTATATTTTGAGAATCACAGTGTTTACTCAATATTTTGAAACTGAAAACTGCACATCTATGTGTCAGTCCAGAGAAGTTAGTGCATTTGTAATGAACATTTACTCAGAATAACGTTTAAATTTCCTCTCAAATAAGACAAAGTGTGCACAGTACTACCTCTTCATTATTTGTTCTCCTTCAGAAAGGTAACCCTTTAAAAACTCCTCATTGCAGCTCAACACTGCCATGATAAACTGGCTGTAATGGTGCAATGGCCCTGTAATGTTCATCCCAGTAACTTTGCTTGACTATGTAGCTAATGGTATTTCACAATGGGTAGTTTCCCTAAAATTAAGCAATACATGAAGTTTCCAGTATTTTATCTAGTAGCTATTAAAAACAGGCATCCAGAAAAAGCCGGACATATTTACAACATGGATTTCACAAAGTTCTGGAACCATTCTTTAGGGATTTTGGCCCAATGTGACTCAATAACTTCAAGAGGTTCCCACAGATTTTCCATTCTCACATTCATGCTGAAAACCACCGTTTCTAACTTATCACAAAGGTGCTCTGTTGGATTCAAATCTGGGGATTATGTGATGCCATTGAAATAAAGTGAAGTCACTGACATGTTTATGATACTCCCCTGAAATGATGCTTGCTTTTGACATGATGTGTTATGCTGTTGGAAAAATCCATTTTAAGAATGGTAGACTGTGACCATAAAGGGACACCCATTGTTAGCCACAGTTCATAGATATACTGTTACATTCAAATGTCACTCAGTTGGTTTAAAAAGACCTTATATATCACAATAAAACATTACACTCTCACAACCAGTCTGGTAGAGTGGGTCAATGGATTCAAGCTGTTTACTTCAGTTTATTGCCTTACCATAGAACATCACCACATACACTAAGATTCATCAAACCAAGCAGCCATTTTTCTATCTAGTCATCTAGTTTTGTTGATCATGTGACCATGGTTAGCTGTACCTACCTGTTCCTAGTTAACACTAATGGGACCCAGTGTTACCTCTTCGGCCTTACCCTGCTGCCTTAAGGTTTTAGGTTTTAGGCATCCATAGATGGCCTTCAGCACACCGCTATTGTAAAAAGCTGTTATTTGAGCATTTTGTGTGTTTGTGGCTTCTCTATTAGCTTGAACTAGTTTGGCCATTCACCTATGACCTCTCAATTACTTTCAGTCCCAGAGCTACTTCTCACTGAATATTATCTATTTATTTCAACATTCACTGTAAACTGTAGACCATGAGGATCCCAACAGAGCATCTTCTTCTGAGACACTGAAACCACCATGTCTAGCACCAATATTCATGTTTCACACATCTCATGTTTTGTCCATTTTAATGTTTGGATGAATAACAATTAAACCGCTTGACCATGTCTGTATGCTGTATGTACTGAGCTGTTACCAACTGACTAGCCGTTTGGATCAGTAGGCCTCAGTATATACATTATTGAGCAAGTGGACATCATAACAAGGCCACTGAATTTATGTAATATTTTAATTTGTGCATGTAGCCTGTTTTTAAATACTGTATATCTGTGTATTATGGTTGTCCAGAATGTTCTTTTATATTGGTTTAAAACACATATGTTGATTTTTCCTAACCTGCTTAATCCAATTATGGGGTCATGGGGAGATTTTGCTGGCTCCACACAGACAGTCCTGGAGCTGTGAGTCTGCAGCACTAACCTGTTTACCCATAGCAATGGGCTTGTGGATGAAAAGTAATTTCTTGCTGATGGTGTCCCACATTGCATCTGCTCTATTCAAATGCCAAGTAATAGCACAGTTCAGCTCTAAAGGTTGGGTAAATTTACAATGCAGGTGCTGAGTAATCATAAATGTATGTTCACAGGAAAAATACATTTCATAGATAACCCTCTTCCTGCAGTATTGGGAGAAATGCAGGAATCAACCCTAGAAACATGAAGCCAGTTACTCACCGGGCCCACTCATGCACAGACTCTCCCTCACCCACGGTCAATTTAGAGTCACCAGTCCACCTACCATAGATATTTTTTGGCAATGTGGGAGGAAGAACCACACATAGATGTGGATAATGTGAAAATTCCACATGGTTCCATGGTAACGTGCTCCGTGAAATTAGTAGTATCAAATATAAGTGGATGCTGAAGGGATCAGATTCTGATTTCCTCTCTTTTCAAGACGGTAAAGTGGATATGATAGGATGTGATATCATCTTCTGTCACTAGTTCAATAAAGTTTACTGTGTTTCTAATATCAGCTTTTTTGACATGGGTGTTTGATGAGTGACTGGCTGCAGCTGACTCTGCATTTGAGAGTTGCGTGAGTTTGGTAGTTGTCTGAAATTATGAAACTCCACTTTAATGAGGAATTTGTCTTGATCCTTTTGTTTGAATCATCTCTGGCAGTAGTCCAGGTTCTGATAGATTATAAACCCCGACTCAGATTCTGCTGCTTTTCACGTTGATAAATTCCACCAGCTGAGTCATTTTTAGGGCTTTCAGTAGCTTTTTTAAGCTTGCAAGTTTTTCCTTTTTAAGCTTTTTGTCATTTTGATTTTTTATCATTCTTGCTTTTCGATGTCCTGTGAGGGTTATGAGCTTTTCATTGAACGCTGTGATGATTTGCTCTGAACACATAAACCCTTGAAACACCAGTGGAATTCAATTCAAATGCATGCTTCATAGAATTAGTGTTTCCCATAAAGAATGTCTTATGTTGAGCTTTGAGGCTGGTGATGATTTAACTGGACTATAACTCTCAAGAGTGTGGGTTTGTTCAGCACTACTCAGACTGAGAGCAGGAAACGCTTTTTCACATAAAGAGTAATGGAAATCTGTGACTAACTACCAAGTCAATGAGTAGAGTGTAGACACCTTAAGAACTCTTTATATAAGATCTTGATGAGATATTGGAAAAACGTAGCTATTAGTTAACCAAGTGTTTTGTCTTGGTATTTGGTATTGTAATGTTTTACTCTACTTTCCCCTTTTGTATTATTAATATGTAACCTTTGTCAGAATATCTCAGATCTCACAGACTTGCCACTGTTTATAAGGTACTGTACCATATAACTTCTCTCCACCTTCCCTTCTACATTTATAACCTCAGGCAATTAGGTGTAGTTAAAGAAAAGGAGGAGTTAAGTTACAATTTAAATAATGTATTATTGATAATATTCATAAATAATAACAATATGCAAAGTGCAAGTGAATACTGGCAACCATACAACCTGATCAATGCTGATGTGTAGTTTCAGATGGCACACAAACTTGTAGTTACTTAAAATGTCTCCACTTAAGTCCTTATTTGTGGTCATCTTTCTTCATAACAGGCCGCATGCCTGTCTCAATATGGCTGCCGAGCTGTGCTCTTCATTGTGTTGTCCTTTTTAGTTCATGGTGTGTGAGATGCTCCTTCATCATTTGCTAAGAGAGAGAGAGGAGTAAAGCAAGCAAATTCACAGATTTCCTGTCCAACCCCTACAGCCAATAGGGTGTCATGGTACTTAAAGGCTTCTGATACAAGCCAATTCCAAACAGCCATACTTGAGACCAATAGGGCACACAATACCTTCACACCTGCCCCCAAAACCCTGTGTTAAGGTGAAGCTTGCCAGCTAGGCAGTCTAGCTTTCCTGTGGGGGTTGATTGAGAGAGTCCTAGAAACATTGGCCAAACTTGTATGAGGCACTTCCCCAAACCATTGATGTTCTTATCAATGAGAGGCATTAGTGTTATAAGTTACAAATAAAAACATACAAAATATTTAGCAATTTATATGCAAAGATCATACCACAACACCAAGTAATGTTCATGAAATTAATGATCAGTTTGTGTTATTTTGTCTCGGTGGGTTATCTTGTGCAAGTCACCCTATTTTCCAGAGCACAAACATCTGAAGTTGTATATTTTAATATGCCTTGATGTGATGTATCTGAGGGAAAAATAATGTTTGTGTAAATCTGTGCCAGGAGCAGCGATTACGCTTTGCTGTCCTAAAAGTATCCTCAAGCCTGCTTCTTCCAATTCAGATTAGCAGGGTTGAGGAACCCATTCTAATGCAAGGCAGGAACTATCCCAGAGTGTGATGCCAGTAACACCATTCATACAAATGGGACCAATTTAGAACTAACTGAGAACTAATCTGCACATTTGTGGAGTGTAGTAACATAAAGAAACACACACAAGACAAAAAGAATTTGCAGACTGTAGACGGACAGTGTTTGCAGGAATTGGAACCCAGGCCAATGGATCCATAAGGCAGCTGCCCTAACCAGCGCACCACCTAAACATTCTAGTGCTAGGTTTTAATCTCTAGTATGTAATGCATTCCTTGTGACTCCTTTGAAATCATAATGCCATAAAATACACTTCTCTACATTTTTAGAGCAGTTCATCACACACACACACTCTCTCTCCCTCTCTTCTCTGTATTTCCTGTCTTCTAAGACAGACCACATAAAACACTGTCTTTTCCATTAACAAGGGAATTTGAGTAGTTATTTATAATTTGGTTAGAATGAAAGGTGGTAAACACAGAGTTAAAATCCGTAAATGCGTGATTAAGATGAAGAATTGGATGAAGCAATAGTTTCTAGCTTGCTGGGGAAGTTTTTTTCATTTTAGCAAATGAGTCTGTGTGATTCTCTGTGGCTATGAGGGTTTCCTCTGAATTTTTTCGTCTTTTTTCCTCTCACATCCCACTCCTCTTTTTTCCTCTCACATCCCACGTCTGCTCGATTAATTAGCCATTAGTGTTACTGTGCCCAGCAGGGAACTGGCTTTGTGTCCAGAAATGGTTCTTCCCTTACCTTACCTGATGCTGCCCAGCTACTCTCCCCTCCCTACCCTGAACTGGATTTAAGAAGCATGTTTAAGAATGTTACTTTACATTATGTGTCACTTTAAGCTAAGATATACATTTTCCAGTAGTTTTAAGTGACTTTAGCACCAGGTGTTGTCTTGGCTCTGCTGACAGCACATTCTCTGGAATTTTGCCGGTGATTGTTGTGTACAGTTTTTATCCAGGCACTCATGTAACATTCAAAGCTTAGCTTTCCCCCAGTCTCTGCTGCTGCGTAGGAGAGGTAAAAAGCAATTAAGCAGTCATCAGAGCCCCCATGCCGACCGATAGAGATGCTTGAAAGTGCTCTCAGGAAATTTATTAGGGATTCCCAGCAGAGTAAACCTGCACAATTTAATGCCATGCACAAATCCAGATGCGGCCTCACATATCTCCTCTGGTCTGAGTGTTTTTGCTTGAACTTTGTTTGAGCTAAGAAGGGCAGTTAAGAGCATGCTGTCAGTAGAGGACCCCAAGCCATTCTGTTGTACAATACAATACAATACAATTTATTTTTGTATAGCCCAAAATCACACAAGAAGTGCCGCAATGGGCATTAACAGGCCCTGCCTCTTGACAGCCCCCAAGCCTTGACTCTCTAAGAAGACGAGGAACAACTCCCACAAAAACCCTTGTAGAGGAAAAATGGAAGAAACCTTGGGAAAGGCAATTCAAAAAGAGACCCCTTTCCAGGTAGACTGGGAGTGCAGTGGGTGTCCAAATGAAGGGGGTCAATACAATGCAATACACAGAACAGAACACAAGTAATCCTCAATACTATACAATAGTGCAATCGAAATATTACAAGTACAGTGCAGAATTTAACAGTAGATGATATCACATAATTTATATGATTTGTTGTATAGTTTGCATTCAGTGTTGTCCCTTTGGATGAAAACATCTGTGAAAGCAAAAAATGTAAATGTGAATTGTTCTAGCTGTGAATCTTGAGAATCGATGAGGGATGCATAGTGAACTGAAATGCACCTTTTGTCCTAAATTTCAGACCAGCATAGACACAGAGAAATAAGAGATGAGTTGAACCTTGATCCCTATACAGACTGGACTTTATTGACTATTTTTACATGTTTGCAATTTATTTTATAGGTTAAGAAGCAGTGAGATAAGCAGATTGCTGTAAGCCTGATCTTGCTGTGAAGTGGTTGTGTGTATTTTATAATATGTATGTACCTCTATGTGTACAAGGAGAGAATATGGCTGAAATAAGTCTTGTTTAAAAGAAACAGTTAGTGAACTAGCACTATGTATACAGCGCCATTTAAGGAGAGGCACCATAAAAATGTATGTAGTAGTTTATTACACAGAGGTTAAACTGTCCTGGTAATTAGAGATAATGTGTGCAACCAAATTGTAAGCCACTAATGTTTGTGTCTGTGAGTAAAATCAGATACCTGCAGATCACTCTGCAGTGCCAGCTGCATAGTGCGGACAAAATAAAAATGGAACCACCCCTTGTGTCTCCTTTTATACATGTTGTAACCTTGTTGCAACCTTGCTTCTCTTCTCAAGTTGTTGCTTTAATTGGGCGAATTCTTAAAGTGGAGTTGCTAATTTATGTAACGCTGTTGCTGTGCAACAGCACCTTGCCAACACGTCATATGTAAGCTTAACAAGGAGGGATGCAGTGCAATAGGAGAGCATTTTTAAACTAAAAACCGATCCAGTAATTCAGTTGCAAAGCGTCCACGGTGATTTTGGGTCAGAGAAACTGCAGATGTAGTTAGCCAGAAATGCCTACTCTGAGTTGGGATCAGAGGCATTTGCCTTCTGCCTGAGGGCTGCGGAGGATACAGACAAACTGTGTGGACTCGTAGCCCCTGGCTGTCAAGCTGCACTTTTATGAACGCTTTAAGAAACCAAGGCTGTGAGGTAAACTAGGCTAAAGAGGTTTCAGATGTAATTTTAACTAAAATGGTATCATCTGTCTCCTTCTTCGCATTATAAATCAGCAGTGTAGTTTTTGGACAGTTTATGGTCTTGCTTTACACATGAAGGGGAGCATCAGTGACTGGTGGAGTGGGCCTGAATATAACATAGCATAACTTTCCTAAATCTGCCTAATCCAATTCAGAATTATGTTGGTGGAACCTATTTAGGCAGCGTAATGACATCACAGGGCCCCCTCATACAGAACACCCACCCACACTGTGGTATGATGCATGTTAGGGGTCTGTAGCAATGTGCAGTTTCTTTGGTAAAAACAGCACCCTCGTGCTCAGGGGCAGTGTAAGTGTGTATCTCTGGGGTTTTTATGGGGAAATTGGCTGGTCAGACATTCACATATAGAAGCACACAGTTCAGCCAGTTGCCTCATTAGCACTCCAGTTATCGTAATTAAGGCACTTACACCCACTTGAGTAAAAAGGAGCGGGAGTTGGATAGAGATGGAAAAGAGAGAAAGATCCAGAGGTGGAAGGAAATGGAAAGGAAAAGAAAGCATCAGAGTTCTGGCTGAGCCGGTCCGGTGGAGAAGTGGCAAGCGGTTAGGGACGATGCCCTATTTGAAGCAGTGTCCAGGGAGCAGGAGTAACCAACCACTCAGGGATATCCTGCAGTTGGAACAGCAGTGGGAGAAGGAAACGGCTTGCAGCATGGACACCAAGAGATGATGACAGGGACACTAGCTAAATAATGGTTGACTACACTTGTTGGAGGACATCTTTCCTCACTGAAGGAACAGTGTTTTGGAATGAGGCACTATGGCTCGCGATTCCTTTAAAGGACTGATTCTGACTGTGTTTTTTGCAGCATCCCTTGTTGTTTTGTGTCCTCATGGGATGGTGGGTATTATGCTGTTCTATTCGCCCATTTTTGAGTCTGGATGTGTCATCTGGGGTTTTGAGATTTTTTTTTTGCATTCTCCATAAATGTTAGACAAAAACAGAGTCCAAGAAAGTTTCTATAGTTTTGACCTACTGAGAAGAATAATTCCATTGTAGCAGGCCAAAATGTGCTCAGAGCTATAAAACGTGTGTGATATGATCTTCTAGAAACACAATTCTGTGTACTTTTGTGAATGATTTTCAGTGCATAACAGAAACAGCATGTTGTTGTACAAGAAAGTGCTGGACACAGAGCAATACTCGACAATATGTGCATTGAGGTAAATGAGCTTAAGAAAGCTTGTCCAAAACCCAAAAGTAGAGTTGATTTGGGAGACAAAAAAATTAATTCTTTAGAAGATGAAAATGGCATCAGAAATTGTTATAAATGAGCAGAAGGTAGTGGTTACTACCTTGCTTAAAAACAATGAAATGACTCTTGAATGCCTGGGGTGTTTCTTTACATTAACATTGAGTGGTCGTTCTGAACTGGGACTGTATAATTGAGTGTGGCTGGATGTAAAATGGCAGCACCCCATTAAGGACACTTTGCAGCCTTGTGCCTAATTGTGCTGTGACAGGCAGTAGTCCCCTAAGACCCTGGACTGGATTAAGTGATTTTCAGGAGGCTATATTATGTAGGGTGTGGTGATCTAGTGTGCTGTGCTAATTATTGCCCAATAATTTGAGATACCCAAACTAGATGAGCAACTATTTAATACTGCAGTCAGTGTAAAATAATTCATCCATTTATTTTCTGAACCTGCTTCCTCTAGTAGAGGTTCATAGACGGCCGGATACAAGGTTCTAAGTTCCCATAATTTATTAGAGCTTGGGTATTTGATTGGTTAGGATTAGGAGGAGAGGTATTGCTGCATTTATTAAGAACAGGAGATCTGTGGACTGCACAGTAAGAATAGCTAGTGTATGTAATGGAGAGTATAGGAAATTAACAAAAGAGCCCTTCTGTGCTGTATTTTAAGGTCCATCGTGAGCAGAATCTGGGCTATGGAGAAAAAACCATTCTTGTGGAACTACTTGGCTATCACTGTTCTAATTTTAATGTTATTGAGATGTCTTTGTCCTCTACATTGTACCTCTGCCTGCATTGAATATATGTTTTCCTTGTGTATCTTTGGGGGTTTTTCTCCATTTATTTATTTTTCCTACGTTACAAAAGATTCCGTAGATATGAGTATTAAATTAAGTGACTATCTTTAACAGATCCAATCTTAATGAGAGAGTGTGTGAGAGAGAGAGATTTTGTCTTCTTTTGGACTGGCAACCCATTCAGACTGAATATATCAAGGATTGGCTCTGGCTCCCCATGACCATGAACTAGATAACAGAGTAAGAAAATAGATGAATGGATATTGTGCTTCACTGACGTAAGATATCTCCTTTTGAATATTGCACTCTCCATTCAGTTAGAAGAGCTGGCCCGATTGCTTGGAACAGAATAACATCAGATCCAGTGCTTAACTTAATGGATGTTGCTGGAGGAATTTATTGAAGCATGTGAGAACCTCATTATTTTGAGAGCTACCACTGCTGAAACAAAATAGTCAGTCGACTCTCCTTATCTGCCTGCTGCACATCAAGTCCTATGCAGAGAAATGTATTCGCCTGCTGGTGTATTAGCTAGACATGGACATAACCACAGTGTGTATTTAAAGAACAATGGTGTAAGATTTGAGTTCCTCACCATTAACAGAAATGCCAATACCTGTCATGTTTTTGAGGCGGAAAGACAATTCAGTGTGTTCGTCATTGTCTGTAAAAAGCATCATAAAGACTATGAGGAAATGGAGAGTATGCAAATTCCTGTGCATTGAGGAAGGAGGTTTTCAGATGTTGACATTTCCCCAAAAAAAAAGAAAGGCAATGCAATTATGAAATTGCCTGGTTTGGGCAAGATCTGTAAATACACAATAATTTGTGTTTTTTTTTTTTCAAACCTTACAAGGTGAGAATATTGTACCTATCCCCATTAGTTTCTCAAATATTAAAGGAACATTTTCATTACAATCAACTTACTCTGAATTCACTAAAAGTATTTTCTGAAAGGTTAAGTCGTGTTAATAAGAATGGACATGACAAGACAAATCAATAAGATGGAAATCTGTCAAATAACCCCATCTTTGTAAAAACTAACTGTTCATAAATACACATTTCCCTTATTTAGAGCATGTCTAGGAGTTAGTAAGCATAAAAGTTGCTGGACTGAAGCAACACTCCCTAAACACACTATAAAAGATGGGGGGTGCAAGCTGTTAGGTTACTGTACAAAGGAGAGTGAGTGAGCTAGAGAGAGAGAGAGAGAAGGCACACGCTTGCGCGTGTGTGCTGGTGTGCGCGCTTCTGTTTGTGCGAAGATAAGCCACAGCGAGCATGAGCGAGGGAGAGAGAGAGAGAGAGAGAAGGCTGCTCTCCAAGTGCAGTGAGTGCTCTGTGCGAGTCTAAGGAAAACCACATCACACAGCAGACCTTATTTTCCTGTGAGACTGTGACAGATTCAGCAGGGACGCTACTGGGAACGGGACATACCAGGGCTCCAGGACGCAGCCCCGTCTAGTCCAGTCACCTGTGCCTTCTGGCACTGAAGAACCAGGATCTATATATATATATATATCTTCTGTTCATTTTTGGATTACCACCATGGGAACTGTGAGTGAACTTTGTGCTTCCAGTTTCCAGGCTTTTCTGTGCCCAAGCATCAATAATAAACCAGGTAAGTGATGACAAGTGGTTAGTTGTCCGCCGCCAAATAGCTTGTTTCATTTCAGCAAAGGGGTTCAACTGTGGGGATGTGGGAGGAAGAGTGTGAAGCTGTAGATATGGGTAATAAACTGAGGTGAACTGGGTAGGTGTGTGGTGTTTACATTGATTCCACAACATGCTTCTTGAAGTGGGCACTGGCTGACTGTTCAGCCCATTAATTGCCCACAGGCACCAGTCTTAGTCAAAACTGGGAAATATCTGCCGAGTTTTGTATTTGAAGCCTACAGATGTGTACCACTCTCTCTGTGAGTCAGGGTTTTTTCACACATTGTAAGTAAGCACATGGGGCCCCAACCCATACAGAGAAGAAAGATTGGGGTTCCCAAAATAGGTGTACCACTTAAGGCCCAACACAATTAGACTTGAAATGGCTCTGGATTTAATAGCCAAGTAAAATGTGGCAAGTGTAATTCTGGGCCCGTCAGGCTAATTGGGAGGTTGTGACAACAGTTTGAAGAGTAGCTGGAGACAACAGCTGAAGCTGCTTTCTGAAAGGAAAGCCTACTTGAAAACAGGCATGGTTTTCTGAGTTCATCTCTACATTCATAGATAAAGAGCAGCTTGATGATGATGACAGAAGGAGTTTTACTGTCTATCTGCCTTCTTTATTTTGTGACCGAGATGTCACAGGCACAGTCTTTTTTAGTGCTGCTGTCTCACACCTTCAGTGACTTGGGTTTATTCAGCAGCCTGTTTATTGCTTGCCGTTCACTGTCTTTGTGGAGTTTGCAAGTCCTTTCTGAGGTCTTCCTGAATTTTCACTGGACAAGTTTCCATTCACAACCCACAAGTGATGACCGCCTGTTACGATAAAAGACCACTTGAATTTTCTCCAGTGTGAATGAGTCCATGAGTGAGTATGCGAATGTGCCTTAGACTGTTGCCCAGTTTTGGCTCCTGCCTTAACTTGTTGCTATTAGGATGGTCCATTGCTCCTTGTGACCCAGTGAAAGAAAGAACTTGTTTATGAGATGCACGTGTAGATCTATAGAGTTCTCATCTTTGAACAGACTATAGTTCTGAGTGCCAGCAATTTTTGTAATTTCACCAAGAAATTATTTCTGACCTGTTCAAGGTTCAGATTTTATATATCGCGAATTATAGTTTAAGCCTACGTGACTGTTGGAAACAGCATTTTTTTATGCCAAGGCAAAGGCTAGAAAAATACAACAAGCTGGTAAAATCCTTTAGGAAATGATGAGCAGTGGGCACAGCTGAACCTGGACATTATCCTCCAGCCAATACGAAAATGAGAATCAATGCCATTAGACAAATCCCTGTCTTTTTATCACCTAAAATACTCTTGTGGTTTCCTTTTTTGAGAGCTCTGCTCTGATTTTTCACTGTTTTCCTTCAGTAAGAGGCACTGATGACGTGAACCACTCGTACTAACATATGCCTGATTGTTTCTAGTATCTGTCATCTGATATATTATTTATAATATGATGTTATATTCACTCTCTGTGTGTTGTATTCAATTTCTCTTGTTTGTATTGTACTATGGCCAGGAGTCTGTGAAAGACATACCAGTAGGAATTTCATTGTACTATGTACACATGCCAATAAATTTGAACTTCAGCTTCTGTCTAAAAGGTTTCAACAAAGCTGTTTCTCTTGAACAGACAGCAGTGTCAATGCTAAAGTATCATTTAATAGCTGCCATCTGTGTTGGTGTCCACTATGTACAAGATACCCACGTTTTTGAAAATACTGTTCAGTAATCTGCCAGAAACAGGAAAGTACCAGAGGTAAAGGAAAATCTGCAATATTTTTCATTTTTTACATTTTATATATACACTTTCCATTTTAATTCTGTTATATTTAACCCTTTGACCAGCTCCTTTTTTAAGCAATCCACGGGGCTTCACCCCCTGCTCGCTTCACTCGCCAATCCCCCGGCCTGCTCTACATCTCTGCCGCAAATGTATGTGGATTTCACTTTCACCAAACAACAAATCTTACAATTTTCATGGATACGCCTCTTCATTGGGAACACGAATCAGACGATCTACAAGTCTCTGACTTAAAGTTTAAATCTGAACAATATATTTGATCTCTTTTCACTGTTCTGTTATTTCACCAAGTAATAATTTCCGTTTGTTTGCGCTAATGTGATCTTTACTATCAGTTTTTTAAGACTTCAAATTTTAGTACTTTCTTTATCTCTAACCTGCTCTGCACGTGTATCGTGCCAACGTTGTTGAATTCTTTACAACGTTCTACTTTGTCATCTACTCTTTGTCTTTTATTTCCGGCCCCAGGCATTGGTTAAATCTTTTGGCACAAAGTCTTGTCTTGCGGGACTTGAAAGTATTTCTCTGAAAAAGTCACGTCTCGTCCGAGGATTTTTTTTATTATAATAGACAGAAATGCTTTCATATGGAATCATTTCCTTTCTTGTAAAACTTGTCCGTCCATAGACAAATGGCTAACTGTAACAAGGTTTTCAATATTTATATAAATTTTAATTTGATGCTCACCTTAACCTACTTCTTGAAATTGTATAAGTTGCTTAATGGATTGTGAACTTTATTTTTGACAGATTGCTAAATACTAATGTTCACTTACAATGATAAGGATTTGAGTTTTATTTAAGCCAGTGGAAGCATGGTGGCACAGTTATAAGCAATGGTCTTTCATAGCCTTGGTAAACCAAGCTGATTACTGTTTACTCTGAATACCTTGATTCATCTTTTCTCACATATAAAAGTATTATGTAAATTTGAAGTGGTGTTAGAATAAATGGTGATCCTGCGTTGGACCTGTAAAACTGAATGTGGATGTATCCTTCAAATGAGTGAAATCCAGCATTGGATTTTTTTTTATGTTTCTGCATTTGAATTTCTGTTTGGGATTAATGAAGTTTATCTAATCTAATTTAATGTTGCTGGGATAAGTTCTGTCCTGCAGATGAGTAAACCGTTTCAAGAGTGAATGTAATCTTGTAACCTGTACCCTAATTGAGTATTCCGTCTTACTGGCTGTTAAGATTTCTAAATTTCACAAATTTAAATAAAATAGTCAATACACCTTGATAGAATGGTTAGACTGAAAAGCTACAGAACATTCAGAATTTGATCATTCATGCGTTAAACCCTGTTTAAGGAGAACAGCAGAGCTCAACACAGCACAATTGCTGCTCAAATTAAACAAAATCATCTTCGAGATACTTGTGTCATGGCTAGTTAAAAACTGAATAAACAGTGAGGACGATGATAACATGAACTAAACAGATGACTGACAAACAATGCAATTGCACTGCAATCAGTAAATAGAAAGCATCTCTCTGAATCAGTCCTTTATTCTTATATAGTGTTCTTTGCTGAAAACGGACTCAACGTGCTTACACAGATTTACAGCAGCAAAACAGTAACGTAGAGTAGCTGCGAAACATCAACATGCGTGAGCGCTCCTTTGTTTCAGTGAATGGCCTTTGAGAGACACGATTTCTTTCACTTGTTCTCCCTGTAGAATGGAAGGTTTTTTTAACAAAATTGTGAATTATGCTTGTTAGGAGACAAAGTGCTTTTAACAAGGTGCACTTCTTTTTGTGTGTGAATGATAACAGAACTGACAGAGGTGTTAATTTGACCTAGTGGCTGTCTGAAGACATGAGAGTCTGCTGTAACATCTGTCTCGGAGCCCCTTTTGTATCTGCCTGTCTATTTTTAGTCCAGATGTGTGTCTGTTGCCACTTCAGGATATGTCCATTCAGAGGTACATAACCTTCTGCATTGTTTTATTCTTGTCTAGGATCTCTTTGTTAACCTGCTTGACAATCAAATAAACTGTTCGCACTTTAATCCCTACAGGCTGCTCTAAAATGATTAGTCGCACAAGTTCTAAAGACGGTAAACCAGAAAAAAAAAAACAATCTGGCGAAGCTTTAAATCTAAAAGAGTGCATTTCTTGGTGTCACAGTCTTGGTGTCGCACTGCTTCCAGACATATCCTGGGTTAGAATTGTGCACCTTTTTATATTCTGTATGGAGTAACATTTTCTTCTTGTGTTTGGGTGGGTTGCTCTCTACATACTCATCCCACATACCACAGATGTAAGTGTAACGTTAATTGGTCATTCTAAACTGGTCCTGTGAGTGTAATTGAGAGGGTCTTTCAATAGACTGGTTCTGCGTTCTGGGCTAGTGCCTGCTTTTCACCTGATGCTGCAAGGGTAGGCTATGGGTGCAGCTGAGCAGGTTTGTGAATGTTGTACTATTATAAGAACTTCACTATACTCTATACACCTGGCAATTTTCAAATTACTATTAACTACAACTGTATTTTACATACGACATCAAATGATGGATTACAGCAAACTATAAATAAGTGGTAAGTTCAAGTGGCTACTAGTGACATTAGTAGTGTGCTTGTTCAGAGTCTACAGTATAATAATGGTGACAAAATAGTAAAAATTAAGAATTATTATATTGATATATCTAGAACCAGTAAAAGTAAAATAGCCAGCCAAGAAAAAGAATGGCCGACTCCCAGTTGACTCTGAATGTGCATGTAAGTTTGATCCTGAGTGGGCACGGCAGTGGATAGGCACCGTGTCCAGGGATAGTTCTTGAACTGTGCTCAGTGTTGCTAGGACACAGTAACCCCCTAAATTGGATTAAGAAAGTTTAAAATCCCTTCTATTTATAATACTTTTATTCTGCAAAACGTAATTAACTTTGACAAAAAAGTATTCCCTGCATTTTCTTTGGCTCAGAACTTTGGTTTATTTTTGAAAGCTAAAGTAAAGTGCTGCAATTCGCTGATGGTGCTTAGTTTTCTCAGTGTGTAGGGAATTTTTATGTTAAGAGGATTACGTAAATGGCCATGTCTCAATTAATTATGAATTGTGAGAGAAAACAGGGCCGCTGGGACCTAGATGTGCTACTAGGGCTACGATCCACATGAGGCTGGACCAATGGGAAACAGAGCGTGAGCACATTAAAGGGAAGAATAAGGATTGGCAGAAGGGGAAAGCTGTTCCTTTAAGGAGAAGTCAAGGTGTATGGTCAGCATGTGAGAAACACAGATTAGATACAAATAACTGGGTCTTATAAACCGTTGAATGCCAAAGATGCAAGGAAGGAATGTTGAATGCAGAAAGCGGGCACAGACAATCTGTGTCAGCAGGTTTTATGAAAGAGGGCTGACACAGTAGATATTGAAAGTTAAAGTGGACACTGAAAGTGAGACAGAGAAGATACTTATACAGTATGTCCAGCAGCTGGCCTCAGAAGTAATGAAAAAGTGATGTAGCCAAGCAGAAAGTGCTCGAGGTAAAAGAATGATTACAGTTACCACAAGTGAGGTTCAGAAAGTAACAAAGGCCTACATTTAGTTGAGTGGGATAACAAACTAGAGGGCTTGGCTGAATTATTTTTTAACAGCTGGAATCATGGATGGATATTCAAGAGAGTGTCTTCCTTTAAAATGAAATATGATTAGTTCAACTAAGGAAAACATTAGCACTTTACAAATCTCTAACCATCTTCTTTTAACATAGCACATTTCTCTGTAGTGAGCAAATTTCTTTTTGTCAGTCCTGCCATGCTGTTCTGTGTCAGCTCACAGAACCAACATAAACTGAAATAATTTCAGATTTTTGGTATATGAATTGAATGATGACATTATAAGAACCTGTAAAAGCCTATTCCTACAGTGTTTTAGTAACCATCTGTAATGTGTAAGCACAGTCAGAGCAGCCTATGGTTCAGTACCCACCAAAAATGGAGACCACTTATCATAGCTTGCCTTTCACCTCATACACAATCAGTAGAAATCTGCTTACTTTAACTTTCCTTCATAGGCTGTTTATTTTTGAAATTCATTGGAGCACTAGAAAACATTTCCTGAGCCATTTATCAATTTTATAAACTTGTTAAGTCCAACTTTAAGCGGGGAGCCAACCATGTTGCAGAAGATACAAAGTGCACAAAGACTCGGGATAGGGCAACAGCCTACCAAAGGGCACTCCAACACACACACACACACACACACACACACACACTATAACTCATCATCATCACCGGTTTAGGGGTCATTTTCCAGGTTTGGTCAGTCAATCATATTCAAAATCAGAGTCACCAGTTAACATCAAAGAACATCTTTGGAAAGCTGGAAGAAAACAGAATTCCTGTAGAAAACACGTTCTGAGCACATGCAGATGTCATGCATCCTTCTGGAATCATACCCTGTGCTGACCATTGTAACGCCCTGCTCCTTGATTTTAGAGTCCCGAGTATAGAAATTGTTCTTTTAATACCCACAAATTAATTTGCAGCAAACCAGCTTGAGGACTATTTAATGGCTGCCAGAAAGTTTTAATTCCTACATTAATTTGGACCATTCATTTAGCACTTTAAGTCAGTGTGAGCTCTATTCTGTTCTTTTTTTGGTATTATTCTGTAGCACTCAGAACGACTACTCCATTGTCAAGGTGCTCTTCCTGTCCAAAGAAAATGACACCAGAACATTTCACAATAAAAATGACTCATTCTCCTTCTCTATTAGACTGTCTGTCATGTACTTCTGATACTGTAGAAACACATGGGGGGCAGTCAGCCAATTAACCTAGATCTGCAGAACTGACCGAGAATTCCCAGAGGTTTATATTCTGTTCTCTTTCATTGTCAATAAAGTATATCTCAATTATAATATTTATCGATTTTTATATTATCATGATTTGTCCAGTTTATTTTAATTAGATGTATTTTGTAACATAACATTACATTTTCTGACTTGCTTCACCCAATTCAGGGTTCTGAGTTACCAGAATCAACCCTGTCAACCTTAGCAATAGGCTCCTGGCCCGAATAGGACACCAGTCCATTGCAGCACCAGCTCATGCAATGACCCACATCCACACAGGGCCAAAATGAAATCACCAAACATGCACAATTTTGGAGATATAGCAAGAAAACCAGGGTACACAGAAAGAAACCTATTTAGACAGGGGGAGGACCTGAAAACTCCACACAGACAAACACTAGGTGTGGCATTTTAACCCAGCAGCTACCCATAATCCAGTTGTGCCACCTGCTTTATTATGTGTTTCTGTATATAAAGGTTGTAAGGTTTAATAATTTACTATCTGTGCATTATAGCTGTAAACATGTTAGCACTCTCAGCCTGTTTTTTACGTGGATTTGTGCCATAAAAAAAAATAAATTACATTGAACTGGGTCTCTAAAGTGTGACTCCTGACACTAATCGGTGAGCTTTTGAAGTAATGTATTCTAATATAGTTCTTATTTATCATGGTGCCAGAGAGTATATGTAAGAATTTGCCTGTAATCTGAAATGGCACAGTTCTACTATCACTACTTTAGTAATCTCAGTTTCCTTGGATGTTCTACAGCTTCATGGACTGCCCAGCTTGTGTTTGATCACAGCACCTCTAATGAAGTGTTATCTTCTGACATCCTCTGATTAAGTAGATCCAAAGAGTGCTTTTTAGTGCAGGTTGTTGTGTATTTAGAGTCATTGTTTTAACTCTGCAGTCTGCTAATTAGACCAATAAAGGTCTCATTTTGACTGATAGGGAGCAACTGCAAAAATGGCTCAGCTAATTGAGATTTTCTTGGTGGTATGCCTACAATACCAAGGTACAGGAATGCCTTATACAGTATACTCTTTGGATGGATTTAGTTAAACTAATAAAACTACACATGTCCTGGCCTGTTGCATATTTAGTTCTTTATAAAAGCTGCTGTGTAAGAAGTTTCCAGAGCATAGCAGTCTGGCAAATGCATGTGACCTACTAATCCTTGTCAGAACTTTCCAATCTGAAAATCTGTCCTGCATTGCAATAGATAATATTAGTGTGGATCCTTTATTGAGGAGAGGTTTATATTTTCACAGAATAACTGGTGTCCACACCTAGTAAGCACACTGCATACTGTGTGTAATTTTACAGTGGATAATCACACCCACGTTCAGTCTGCTTCTCCTCATGAGGGTCATGGCGGCAGCAACCTAAGTGAGTTAGACCAGACTTTCCTAGCAACAATCTCCAGGTAATCCTGGGGAGTTTCCAGGCACTCCCAAGCTAGAACAGAGCATAATCCTTTCATCGTGTACTGGGTCTGCCCCAGATTTTGTCACAGTGAGCTGTTTCGAGGATGCTTCCCATCTTCAATAGATACTAAAGCCTCCTGAGTGGAATGTTTGACTTGCTGTTCCTTTTCAATTATTGAGTACTGCATAATATCACAGTGAATGACCACAACAAATTTGTACTGGATTTTAACCTCTTTTATCTGCAAACTAATTTTATAGTCACTATTAAAAACTTGTGATCATAGTGAGGATGGAGATCCAGACTGGCCAGTAAATCTGGTGTTTTATCTGGAGACTTGGTTCCTACCTCGCCATCTGGCAGGGCTACTTTACTTCCACCGCTACACCAATCAATCCCATGATCCCCTCATGAACAAGATCCTTTATTTTGTTCATCTTGATAATTTATTATATCTCTCTTCCATCTGCTTTGAGGAATAAAAACAAGTGTAATTCTTAAGAGTACTGTTAGCATAAGGTTACCTAGAGACAGCAAAGGCTCCCAAACTTAACACTTTTTGATCCTCTGCTGAGTCTTGACAGCCTGTCTGTAAAAATCACAAAATGAGGAGGAGACGAGATACACCTTCTCAGAATCCTGCTTCCACTATAAACAGATTAGGCTTAATACCAAGTATGCAAACACGCCTCTCGTTCTGTAGGCCCAGAGACTTAAAGCTTTTGTTGATTCCAGGAATCTAAAATTATTCACTACAGTACCCCAAGAAAAACAAAGTGTATGTAATGAAGGCATTTGCATCCTCTTAGATTGTCTATCCATCCATCCATTTTTCAACCCGCTGAATCCACAGGGTCACGGGGGTCTGCTGGAGCCAATCCCAGCCAACACAGGGCACAAGGCAGGAATCAATCCTGGGCAGGGTGCCAACCCACCACAGTAGATTGTCTAAAATTTTTTTTAATTTTCTACAGATAAGTTGGCTAAATCTTTTAATGGGTTATAGTCATATATACAGGAGAGTCACAAAATGTAGGCATTTATGTACATGGTAAATAGACAGAGTTCAGATGTGAATACTAGTGTGCCTCTGTCAACCTCAAACCTATTAAAAGGATACATAGCTATTTGAATACTTTGGTTAACAATCAATCAATCAAGATATTATCTCCAAATGCAGAAAGTGGGGGACAATAGTCAGTTGTTTTGCTGTGGTTACCACTGAATCAGTTTTTGAAACTATGGTGGCAATAATTTTTTCACATAAAAATAATGAATGAAATACATTATCTTTTTAGTCTTTCTTTCATTCACTAATATAATTTCTATAAAAGCTGGATAAAGTTTACACTAACCAAATTGGGACAAATACTTGATTAAAATATGATATAGAATATACATTATATTATGACAGGTGCACCTCAGTGCTTCAACCTAACCTGGAACAGCAAATGTTAACTGTATTAAGCCAAACACACTAGTCAGCACAAAAAGTGGTAAAGAACACAAGAGTAAATCTACTTTATCTCACACCTCTGGCTAAAAGGGGTTTGATTATTAATATCAGGTCGGGTTGGCTCATCTTTTTGCCCATTGCAGAAAATACTCATTGCCAACTCATTGTCTCTGTTTCTCACTTTCCTCCTTTAATTTTCTTATCAGTTCAGCCTCTGTCTCAAGTTTCCTTCAACATCTAGAATTATTGAATAGTAATCATAAACTGCGTTTGCATATCCTCAAGCTGTCCCTGCAAATAAAGAGCCAGGCATCCTCGGTGCTGCAGGATAACTGTCCTTCAAAATGTACATTAGGTTCCCACGTTTTTCATGTAGGAACACTTTGCCATATTTTTTCCTTCTCTCTGCCTTTCTCCCAAAGTGAATGCTGGCTGTCACTCCCAGAAACAAGAATTAGTTACTTGTAAGTTAACATTTAAACAAATAGGACTCAATAACCCCTGAAGGCCCTTATGTCACCATTGTGACTTTCTCTTTTAATTACATTAACTTCATTCCCTATATATTTGAGCCCATCTGCTTCTGTCAGCCTACTATGATATTAATGTATTTATGTGTGAATATGCAATATGTATGTATATGTGTGTATGTGTACTGTATATGTGTGTGTGTGTGTATATATATATATATATATATATATATATACAGTATATATATATATATATATATATATATATATATATATATATATATATATATATATATATATAGTATATATATATATATATATATATATATCAGGGACGTGCAGTCGGGAGGCAGGTGAGGCAGAGCCCTGTCATCATGAAAATAATAATGACAACATTAAATAAATGTGTCCACTGGTCTGTGCTATAAATTTGTTTTCTGTATGATTCCAATAATTTTGATCACATTTATAGTCAAAGTCGCTGAAGTGGCACATTACCTGTTCAAATACAGAGGAGAAACGTGTGGCAGCGATGAGACACACCTCAGACTGCGCTTTCCCTCACACCCAGGGTTGATGCACGCAGTTGGCGCTGCCTGTTGCTGTCTCTCTGTATGTCGCGAATATAATGCTTGCAGACACATTTATTATACACCCAGACTTTCCACAGTCCCACTAATATCTTTAATGAATGTGTCTGATATATTTAGTCTTTCTGATCGGACATAAAACCACAGTGAAAAGGCACAAAGTGAGGCAGACAGTACCGTGCCGTCCTGAAGGGGGTGCTTGTGAGCCCAACAGGTACTCGTTGCTAATAACTTAGCGATATCAGAAAGTCAAGTGCACTGCAGCGGTCCGTTTATTTTTATTTTTTGTTCCAACTGACTGTCAAAATGGAAGATTAAGATTTTTAAAACTAAAAGAAAATAAGAACTTTTACAAGAAATTAACGGAGATTTTCGTGGAGATGGATAGGCGCATGGACTTCATTTATAAATAAGACCATAAATGGTTTTCGATCTTATGAAAAATGGGATTAGACTAAGAAAAAAACAATCCAATATTTAAAAACTATGTTTTGACCTTAAATAAAATATTATTTAGTTTTTCTTGTTACCCTTTTGTTGAACAGTCTGTATTTAAATTGATTAAAGCATCAGAATTAAAAGCTTTTAAAAACAACTAAATATTTCAGTTAAGGTCAAAATTGAAGTCTTATTTTTTTTTGTACACCACACTATACTTTCATTTGTATTGTATAAGTATGAATTGTGGAATTGCAACAGCAAATTTAGAATACATGGAGGCTGCCGAGCAAATGCGCTCTCTCTGCTCTCTCTCACCACTGTAAATGTAACGTTCTTTCTTAGCCAAATATGTACTTTACCTGCTGTGTGTGTAATGAATGCTGAGGAGATATGAAACATAACCAGTAGTCAGCTGCCAATTAAATAATGAATAAGCTACTCTTTTGGGTTCATATATTTGTAAATCTGACTCTGATGGAGACGCCGGCCATGAACCTCACTGCACATGTGTATATTTATATATATATGTATATTTATATATATATATATATATATATATAGACACATGCACTCACTAAGAGTATGCACGGGTTGCCTGCAGACTGTTTCCTAGGGTGAGATTTGAAACCAGGAACTGGGTCAGTGAGGTGGTATTACTAACTACTGTACCACCCTGTCCTGACTTGTGCCCTGTACTCCTGAGTGCATTTAGTAGTAGTTTGGGTGTATGGATAGATATATATCCTTACATGCATGGACATGGCATGCAGTGATATATGGTATGTAGTTACTCAATAATCAGACTACAATTGTTAAAGGCTTCCATTACAGACTACTGCTTTTTAATGTTCTCTGTTTTGGCTTACCCAAGAGTAGTACCACTAATTAGTCTGATTGGTCTGCCAGTTGAGGACAGTAATTCTTATATTTTTCAGTCATTGCTCCACTGCAATTAAATTTGGAAGCTGCAGATTGCAAGATGCCTGAGTAACTAAGGGGTCATAGGGAATCGATGAAACTATACTGAAGCTCTACTGTCTGTTGACCAGGGCACTCAACCCAGGAGCAGTTCTCTGGCTTTTTAAATGTGTTGGCACTCAAACAAGCATGGACACCAAGAGCCACTAGAGTCTGTTGTGACCTGCTGCCTCTGCTGTCATCTTACTTCACAGGAAACCCTTGATTACTACCTGCATTAAGTTGTAGAAAATGGAGGGACAAAAGAGAAAAGTGAACATGCAGACTGAATCAGGCAATGCCCCAGCTGGGCCACAAGAGAGAGGACACAGTTTTGCCCAACTCCATACATATAATATATTTTTGTGTAGCAGGTCTTTTCTGCTTGGTAATATATTGCTTAGTTGTCTCCTTCAATTTGTATTCTGTACTGTTAATAGCCTTCAATTTCTATAGAAGCAGACCTTTGGGTTGAGGGATTTTATTCAGGAATGTTTCCATTGGCTCCTTCACAGTTGGTGCACATTATTACTGCTTATTTTACTTTGCTCTTTTTTAAGTCAAACAGGAATTGTGCCTTTTTAATCGGCTAATTTTAGATCCTCAGATTTATGTCCGTGGTGCCAAGTGTGTTATGTGTGTTGAAATAAACAGGTCTGGGTGGTGTTGCTGATCTGAGTGTTTCTTTGCAGGTTTGTGCTGAGTGCTTTCTTTCGAATGCCTTTGTGTGTTGTAAAATATTCAGTTCCAGGTAACTATTAGTCAAAGGTTTAATGCTTTTTTGTTCCTGTTTAAATTAAAGATACAGGACTGGTGAGATTATGTTTTGAACAACAGAAAAAAATAGAAGTGAGCTTCTGTGAATAGGTGCAGAATATTTTGAACATGAGAGTGATTAAGGATGCATTTTGGTTTGAAACTGCAGGTTAAAAGGTGTCCTCCCGAGGGAGTAGAATGGAGTAAATTGAGCTAAAGCAGAAAATTGTGTACTTAATACCACTTTTACTACCGAGAAAAATTAAAGAAGTTATTGTAAACATTTATAAAGCATATTATGGTCATAATATGGTCTCTGATTCTTGAGGCTGATCCTCCAATTAGCTGTGAACCACCCAGTCTCAGTGAAATTGCACAGGTGGTGAACAAGCTGAGGTAGGGAAGGCCGCAGGGATCTGTGGCATCCGGGGTGAACTTCCATTTGGGAGGTGGGCGTCATCCCAGCTGACTGGAAAACAGGACTTGTCATTCCTATCTTGAAGAGTGATCACCTGGATTGCAGCAGCTAGAGGGGGATAACACTGCTCTCAGTGCCTGGTAAGGTCCTTGTTAGGGTTGTCCTCAATAGGATCCATAATCACTTGTTCACCTACCAGTGACCGGAGCAGTCAGGTTTTACACCTAAGAAGTCTACCTGCGACCGTATCTTAGCACCGAGAGTTCTCATGGAGCACAAATGCAAATATTGGTAGAGATTCTTTGTAGTCTTTGTCGATTTTCATAAAGCATTTGGCTCAGTTGATCAAGCTGCCCTGTGGGTCTTCCTGAGACTTTGTGGGATCCCCTCGAGGTTGCTGGATATCCTGGCCAGCCTGTACACTGGTACTGGGAGTGGCAGGACTGCTGCATTTTTCCAAGTTGATTGAGGAGTTTGTCTAGGGCTGTGTTTTTGCTCCTACTCTGTTCAATACTTGCATGGACTGGGTGTCAGGTGAGGTTGTTGGGTCCAGGAGCTGTGAGATGTCTGTTGTTGAAGAAAAATTCACGGATCTTGACTTTGCTGACGATGCTGTAATCTTCGCGGAGTCAATGGAGGCTCTGATCAGGGTGCTTGAGAGACTGATTGAGAAGTCCAAGTGTCTGGGCTTGCGGGTGTCCCTGATGAAAACTAAGATCCGGAGCATTAATGCCCTCTTGAGCTTGGCCATCAACAGTGTGTCTGTCTGCGGAGAGAGTGTTGACCTCGTCGAGTGGTTTACTTACCTCAGCAGTGACGTTCATCTCTCTGGTGACTCTTCCAGTGAAGTCAGTAGACAGATTGAGAGAACATGGGAGACCATGATGTCGCTAGAAAGGGGTGTGTGGCACTCCTCATATCTTTGAAAAAAGGATGAAGGTCCAAGTCTTGGTGCTTCCTGTCTTGCTATATGGTTGTGAGATATGGACGCTATCCAGTGACCTTAGACGAAGACTGGACTCCTTTGGTACTGTGTCTCTTCAGAGAATCCTTGGGTACTTCTGGTTAGACTTTGTCTCGAATGAGCGGTTACTCACAGAGTCTCAAATGAGGCACATTACCTGCATTGTGAGGGAGTGTCAATTACAGCGCTACGACCATGTGGTGCAATTCCCCAAGGGCGATCCGGCTGAGATGATCCTCATTGCTGAGGACCCGATGGATGGCCCAGGCCAAGTGGATGCCCACATAACACCTGGCTGCGGCAGATAGATGGTCATTTCCGGGATGTGGGACTGGACTGCGTGTCCGTCTGGGGGTCGCCAACCAGAATCCCGAGCTGTGTCGTTGTGTGGTGGTGTGGCAACATGCTATACCAGTGCATGCTCCCTGATTTGATTATGGCAATAACTTCGGATTCTGTGAGGGGAGTAAATAACTCCTACTTCTGTTCCATACACAATTATTAAGACTTTAATCAGAAATAATTTAGAAGAATACGTTAATGAAAATAATTTAGCTAGGATGGATTGAGAGAGGAAGACCATGCCATGTTGAACTGGAGTAAACGACAAAATCAAAAGTATATCACATGGTTTATTTTGACTAAATAATGTCAAGAAGTTACTATGAAAGCCTTTGGCATCAGAGATATCTTGTAAAACTGGATTTCAAGTTGGTTAGCTGGCTGGAGAGATACAAATAAGAAGAGAATGTGGTGAAGTCATCAGTTAGAGGCCCTCACATGTCTGTCATTGGTCCGTAACTTTTTGTAAAAGAATTTTGTTCACATATCATACCTGTCAGTTTTACATCCTCACTCCTGCTGGATTCAGAGGCCAGAGAGTACAGCTGTACTGATATACTGTAGATACTGACAACTTGCTAAATTGGCAGATGACAGTTAAACACTTCAGGATTGAGCAAAAACAATCGTAATAATGTGAAGGTGTGCTTTATTGGTGTATTCTCTTTGTACTTCAGAACATGTATCTATAAAATGCAGTTGGCAGTTGAGATTAGGTAAACCAAACTGCATACTCTCACTATTCTAAAGACTAAAGACAGCAGACCTGAAAAGGATACGTCTTGAAGAAAGGCTGAATAGCATGCGTGAATGCTAGGAATATTTTCAGACCTGGCAAAAAGAATGCTCATTGTAAACAGAAGATGCGTTGACTGTGTCCTGCCAGAAGCAACCTTTGAAAATGATTTATGGGTTTATGTTGATGTAACCTTCTCATCGCGTAGACAACATGCAGAAGTAATAAAATTGGAAAGTAAAATATTAGCTTTTCTGTGAAAACTTTTGCATATAACTCAAGTGATTTATGGTTAAACTCTATTTTGCGGTAGTGAGATCTCATATGGAGTACTCTGTGCAGTTTTGGTCACTGTGCTAAAAAAACGTAACAGCTATAGAAACTGTGCAGAGAAGAGCAGCAAAGAGAGGTATCCTGCTCAAACAGAACTGAAGCTCTTTAGGCTTTGTGAGAACCTCACCTGTCAAAGGCATCAGTAAAGTTAATCCAGCAGAATTCTTTCAGTTAAATAGCAAATCACATACTCGGAGACACCTGTTGGACAATATGGGGAAGTGTTAAGTCTGAAGTCAGGAAGCACTTCTTCATTATAAAATTTGAGGGAATCTGGAACAAAATACAGAGTCATGAGGTTGATGAAAAAATTTTGACTATTTTTTTTAAAAAATAGGGATAACTTAACTGTTAGCTGACTAGACAAGCTTAATGTACTGAATGATCTCCTTTCATTTATCAAACTCCTTATGGTTATGAATAAATACAAGGGGCGTTCAATTTATAAACAGGAGTTTTCATGCTCTGTTCTTATAAAGAGTCCAAGGTAGACCTGATTCATTGGACAAACTCATGCATGTTTGAAGTTGTCCTTAGTAGTTCTAGTTGCTCTTTCCCCACTTCCTGTCAGTTGTAATCAACATGTCGGAGCTGAAGGTACAAAGGGGTGTTGTGCAGCCAAATTATTATTAACAATTTGTCAAATGATGGAGTCATTCCATCTCAGATTTATTCCAGACTTAAAAATCAGTTTGGGGATGAGTGTCTCTCTCAGTCTACAGTGTTATGACTGGTACAAGTCATTCAGAGAGGGACTGTCATGTCTTCGGTCCACTTAAGGAATTTTTAGGAGGAAAGAAATTCAAGTCGAATGAAGTGGTTATCGACATTTGTGTAATAATGGGTCAACATGCAGTCAAGAGACTTCTACTCTTCTGGGATTAAGAAGCTTCTTAGGCATGGGAACAAGTGGATTGCAGTGGCAGGAGACTACATAGAAAAATAATGTGTAAATAATTTCAGTGTATTCAATAAATAAAGCATAGCTTATAAATTCCTGTTTATATTTGAACGCCCCTTGTATGTAGATTTCCAATGTAGCTGAGACAGTGGAGTTACCTCATAGATGCCCAGCTCTCTAGTTTTCTTTTCAGCATGCTGATTGATTATTGATATATATGATATTGATTTTTATATTATTGATAAAATGAAAGTGTCCATTATGAATGACACAAGTAAAAATAAATCATTTTCCATACTTCCAGTATCCTAAATAATATTATTGAGGCCTAATGTCTAAGGCCTTTGCCTACAAGCCAAAAAGCTGTTGTTTCATTAACACTTTGGGTTAGTCAATTGACCTGCCAAATATAAAATGTATATTGCATCTGTGATTTCTGGTTCACTTTGGATAAACGTCTTAAACGATGTATATGGCAATAATATCACCATATATAATCCATATAAATATAACAATATTATATAAACTGTATAATATAAATAATATACATGTCACTTAAACTTGTGCCATATTCAGATTGTCCATCTTCAAACACATTTGATTTTAGCTTGGCCAGATATAACAGTCGCGTCCCTCTTGTATTACTATGCATTGAGCAAAAACAGTAACTATAGGGGTCAGTTGTTGTTGTTTGTTGTCTTGTGCCTGACAAAGCTAACTTGTTGATTTTGCGTTGTTTGCTATCTTTGTGTCAGCTGAAAATTAGTCAAGCTTTGCTTCCTCTGTCGCCTGCTGTGTAAAGAGACAATTTGTGTTCTGAGAAGTGTAGGAATGCCAAATGAAAGCCAGATGCCATGTCTGTCAGCTACGGTGCCCTACAGGGCATGATTACTAATTCAGGAAACATAGTCTTCTACAGTAAAGCTTCCAAAATGCAATGCACTACTCCATCTTGAGCCTGAGATTGAAAGGTACTTTGTAATCAATTTGTGTATGAAATTAACTATATGAAATATTCCTTTAAATATACCTCACAACACAGTAAACAAAAAAAAAAGGTTTGATGTGCCAGTTTGGGTAAACACTGCATAATGGTCCCTTGCAAATGCTGGTAGAAAGGTCTGGCTGCAGACCACCAGCAGTAAACCCCTCTGCCACAGGACCCTGTGACATCATTCAGTATTCGAAAGGTCCACCTTCCATATCAGAAATTGAAGTGATGGTGCTGGTGCATAAATGTGACACTAGTGTTAGTCAAAAGCATGGTGCAGCTCTTCCGCAGTCACCTTGTCAGTTCAGATATGGTTGAGTGGCTGGATATGTCCTTTCAAGGGGTCTAGTCATAGCGGGTCAATCCATTAGGTGGCATAGGTTGCTGTCTGTCTTCTGAGGAGTACTGTATGTGAAAGATAAGCAGGTTGTGCTTCATACACAATGGTCATTGAACTCTGATGTTGCTGAGTGGGCACCATTACCTGTGGGGTTCTGTTTATGGAAGTATAAGTGTGCATGCTTTGTATACCAAGGGGCGCATGCTCCTTAAGGTCCACAGTATATGCACAAAAGGATGTGCACCCTGAAAATGGAGAACTGAGGGAGACCCTCTCATAATACAGACTACCCACTATGGACAGTGAGGGGCGATGTCCATCAATCCAGCCTAGAGCTCCAAATGGGCTTCGACTGCTACTAGATGTGGTAGTGAGAGCGTCAGAGGGTGGAGCAGTATGTCCAATACGCCATGCATCACAGGTCTTCTCCCAGGCCAGTGACTTCGAAGCTGCGGAGGCAGCGTTTTCTACAAAGCTTCTATGATGTCCTTTGTTCAGGTTGTTGTGTATGGTCATGTCCTTGAAATATTTTAATGGTTGCAGCACTGAGGGAGTGAGGCTTTTGCTCAGGTTCACACTGTGAGAAAATTGGGCATCTAAAGTTTTAACTATCTAGCCACCAGGCCTAAATAAGAAAAAGATTTGAAGAGCATTAATCACACATGGCTTTGATATCATTTTTGTGTAATTTTAAAATAAGAAAATCTCTCTATAAAA